>NW_011355265.1:0-4522 GCF_000735185.1 Notothenia coriiceps
GAAGGGTTAAGGTCAGGAAGGGTTAAGGTCAGGTGAGGAAGGGTTTAGGTCAGGTGATGAAGGGTTAAGGTCAGGAAGGGTTAAGGTCAGGTGAGGAAGGGTTTAGGTCAGGTGAGGAAGGGTTAAGGTCAGGTGAGGAAGGGTTTAGGTCAGGTGATGAAGGGTTAAGGTCAGGAAGGGTTAAGGTCAGGCGAGGAAGGGTTTAGGTCAGGTGATGAAGGGTTAAGGTCAGGAAGGGTTAAGGTCAGGTGAGGAAGGGTTTAGGTCAGGTGAGGAAGGGTTAAGGTCAGGTGAGGAAGGGTTTAGGTCAGGTGAGGAAGGGTTTAGGTCAGGTGATGAAGGGTTAAGGTCAGGAAGGGTTAAGGTCAGGTGAGGAAGGGTTTAGGTCAGGTGAGGAAGGGTTAAGGTCAGGAAGGGTTAAGGTCAGGTGAGGAAGGGTTTAGGTCAGGTGAGGAAGGGTTAAGGTCAGGTGAGGAAGGGTTTAGGTCAGGTGAGGAAGGGTTTAGGTCAGGTGATGAAGGGTTAAGGTCAGGAAGGGTTAAGGTCAGGTGAGGAAGGGTTTAGGTCAGGTGAGGAAGGGTTAAGGTCAGGAAGGGTTAAGGTCAGGTGAGGAAGGGTTAAGGTAAGGTGAGGAAGGGTTTAGGTCAGGTGAGGAAGGGTTAAGGTCAGGAAGGGTTAAGGTCAGGTGAGGAAGGGTTAAGGTCAGGTGAGGAAGGGTTTAGGTCAGGTGAGGAAGGGTTAAGGTCAGGTGAGGAAGGGCCCCAATATCTTAGTCATTTTAAGAGCTGCTTCCCTCTGAAATACTTTTAAAATATGCCACTTACAAGTGAAATACATCATCTGAAAGCTGGGAACCTGAAGATGAACTTGAAATGCAGCTCAGCACTGTGTGTTAACTTTTACAAACATTAACAAATACACAAGTTTATAAGCGATGAAACATCATGATTAAAGCTCATGATTCCATTCCCATGCTCAATCAGTCTCATATGTTGCAGTGTGTTCACCTGTTCGTTCTCTTTGTAGTCCTGTAGGGCCACACATTCACAGCGGTCATCCTCAAGGTTGTATCCGGTGGTGATCTGAAGATCAACATCAACTTTTACTCATTCAACCTTTACCAGCAAACAGTGAAAACATGTTGCTGTTATTTAAAACAACACTGATGTATGGAAGTGTGAGATGAAGACGTTACCAGTCCATTGGTGTGGTTACACATGTCCCACAGGGGGATGAGGGCCAGAGTGATGCGGCCCCCGTCCTCAGTGGGGATCTGGTTCTGCCGTGTCATCACTGAAGACACCGCCCACCTGCACACACATCAACATTCAGTGTTAAAGGTCAACATTGGTACTACCAAACAGAGAAGCCTTGCATCAGATGAAGATGGAGAGAGAAGGAGGGAGGATGGAAGGAGAGTGGAGAGTGAACACAATGGAGAAGCAGCAAAACAAGTGGAAGAGAAAAGCAGGAAGGAGGAGAGACTGGAAATCTAAGTCAAGCTTACAGTGGAGGCAGTTTATATAAATATGGAGCGGGGGGGGAAATCATTCAATTAAGAATCAACATTTTAAATTATCTGCACTATGTTGATGGAACACTAAAGGACATCGTGCCGCAGGAATTTGAATCTGTTAGTTGTAAACTGTTCCATAGACGTCCACATGTACAATTTAAAGTATCCTTTTGTTTCATTCATCTTTGACAGTAAGAAGACTAACAAGTTTCCAAATGATTGTGGTTATCTTTTGAAATTAAAAGTGGTGTACAATGCTTTAGCAAGCAGGTTGTGTTATCAGTTGTGTTTACTACCTGAAGATTGTAGGCCCTTTTCTGAAATGAATTATACCATGAGCAATCCAAATCAAAATCTGCCACTAAGATCATCATCCTAAACTTAATCCTGATTTTGGAGTAAGACTTCATAGGGGAAATGTCAGTAGTGATCCCTCTGAGTGTACAGAAATACAGAGAATAATATAACGTTTATATTTTACTGTTTGGGGTCAGT
The DNA here is from genome assembly GCF_000735185.1 of Notothenia coriiceps. Classification (NCBI taxonomy): domain Eukaryota; kingdom Metazoa; phylum Chordata; class Actinopteri; order Perciformes; family Nototheniidae; genus Notothenia; species Notothenia coriiceps. The sequence continues at coordinate 2,012 of NW_011355265.1, forward strand.
TTCTCTTCGAAAAAAGTTTGACTTTTTTTTTTGTTATGACCAATAGGAATGATGGCCAAACCTATGAATAAAACACCTATGTTATATTTTTCACAGGGACAGATTTGTAGAAAAACATGAATATATAGTAAATGATAAGACCATGTAGAAACAGACTCATTCTGCACACACACTTCTACACACACTGACCTGTAGTCATCAAACGTGAAGCTGTCCTTCAGGGGCAGCTTGCTGGCAGCGGGGTGAGTCTGGGGAGGGAGGAGAGGGAAAAGGGGGAAAAAGGGAAAAACAAATCAGAATGAGGAATATTATTAAACAGGTATGATGGGGGGGGGGGTGGCTGCCTGACAGGGACGCCTAACAAGGAGGACTGGGGGTAAGGGTCCAGCACTGTGTGTAGTGTGACACTGGCCCCCTTACATAACTCAGTCAACTTAATCTGTTGTGGCCAGCAGCCATCACACATCTGCCTCATCCATTTAGCCTGAAACAGGTGTGTGTGTGTGTGTGTGTGTGTGTGTGTGTGTGTGTGTGTGTGTGTTTTTGTCAATGCCACCAGTTTCTCCATTTAAAGCCACAGCCAACACCTACCACAGTTCAGTGGATACATAATGAAGAAAAGGCGGAGAGGAGGGAAATGAAATGGAAGGACGTAAAAAGAGTTCTAAGAAAGAAAAGCAGAGAAATGACAGAGTAGAAGAGAGTGTGAAAGGAAGAGCACAAGCTGTTATTCAGTGTTAGTCAATCAAAGGAAGTGATATTGTGATGTTGATATTGGGATTATATTCCTCAAATGTCAATACATCTGAAAGGGGCTTGTGTTAAGCCCTTCATGTACACATTGTGTTAGCTTTACAATGCTGCCGAGCACCTCTTACCTGAACGATATGTTTTAGAATAAAGGAATCCTTTTTGGAGAGTTGCTCATTTTTTTGAGTCAGATGGAGAGTTTTGCAATTTATCAGAATAGTTTAAATAATCTTGTGATTTTGCAAACATGTGAAATTGTGAACATTTTGAAAATCAAGTTATAACAATGCACCAATATATTTATTTTAAGTCTAATTTGAACATAAATCATATGTCGCTCTGATGGTAATCCTGACTCCCCCAGGTTAGAGCTGACACAGATCTCTGTCCCCCTGAGGGTCAGGGACAGTTCGTGAGGACATGGATAGACTAGTCCACACTTCAAAAGCTCACCCATTAACACAACATAACATATCTTGTCTGTTTTATCTGTGCATACATACAAACATTTATTTTAGTCTAGGGGGAATTACATTAATACATCCTCCCAGCAATGATGTGCTCACCACAATACTGTGAACAAGTGAGCTTCTTAAAAGATTAAATAAAAAAAAAGGTCCCCTCTATAAAATGCATATATACGTATATCAAGGTTCAAGGTTCTTTGAACATATACAGGACTGTCTCAGAAAATTAGAATATTGTGATAAAGTTCTTTATTTTCTGTAATGCAATTAAAAAAACAAAAATGTCATACATTCTGGATTCATTACAAATCAACTGAAATATTGCAAGCCTTTTATTATTTTAATATTGCTGATTATGGCATACAGCTTAAGAAAACTCAAATATCCTATCTCTAAATATTAGAATATCATGAAAAAGTATACTAGTAGGGTGTTCAACGAATCACTTGAATCGTCTAATTAACTCGAAACACCTGCAAGGGTTTCCTGAGCCTTGAAAAACACTCAGCTTGGTTCAGTAAACTAAATCACAAGTATGGGGAAGACTGCTGATCTGACTGCTGTCCAGAGGACCGTCATTGACACCCTCCATCAGGAGGGTAAGACACAAAAAGAAATTTCTCAAAGAGCAAGCTGTTCACAGAGTGCAGTTTCAAAGCACATCCACAAAAAGTCTGTTGGAAGGGGGAAATGTGGCAGGAAACGCTGCACAACCAAGAGAGATGACCGCAGCCTTAACAGCATTGTGAAGAAGAGTCGCTTCCAGAATTTGGGGGAGCTTCAAAGACAGTGGACTGAAGCTGGAGTCCAGGTATCAAAAGTCACTGTTCACAGACGTGTCCGGGAAATGGGCTACAATAGCCGTATTCCCATGGTCAAGCCACTTCTGAACTCAAGACAACGGAAGAGGCGTCTGACTTGGGCTAAGGAAAAGAAGCACTGGACAGTTGCACAGTGGTCCAAAGTCCTCTTTTCAGACGAAAGCAAGTTTTGTATTTCATTTGGAAGTCAAGGCGCCAGAGTCTGGAGAAAGGCTGGAGAGGAGCAAAATCCAAGTTGCTTGAAATCCAGTGTGAAGTTCCCACAGTCAGCGATGGTTTGGGGAGCCATGTCAGCTGCTGGTGTTGGTCCACTGTGTTTCATCAAGCCCAGAGTAAATGCAGCTGTGTACCAAGAGATTTTAGAGCACTACATGCTTCCGTCTGCTGAAAAGCTCTATGGAGATGAGGAAATCATTTTCCAGCATGATCTGGCACCTGCCCACAGTGCCAAAACCACCAGTAACTGGTGTACT
>NW_011355266.1:0-11124 GCF_000735185.1 Notothenia coriiceps
CCCTGGTAAGCTTCTATCATGGTATATTTAATACTATTATTAAACACAAGCTGGTGATAGGTGGATGCTGGTGACCAGCATACCAGCATGCAATGCTGGTATGCTGGTCACCAGCATAGTATGCTTAATATTTGCATTGTATTAATATTTGCACATTTCCATTTTTGTAAAATTTGTACTGAACATTTATTGACACTTTTCAAATGTATGGCATGATTAAACACACTGTTTACCACCTTTCAGATATTTTGGACACAGTATGATCACAAATATATAAACTCTGTTAAAAATCAGTTTTATTAAAAAGTACAGGCTGCATATGTTCTCAGTCTCGGAGAAACTTGACATGTTTTGGTACATTTGTCTGAACCTCTCTTCAGTGGTTCATTAATAAAACAGATATCTCAACGTGTGCCTACTTTGTTCATGTGCTGTTGAGGTTAATTTCAGTAGTTGTGTGCTATAATGTATTTACAAAGTGTGAAGAGGAGGTAACTTTAGAATAGGGAAGCTGTTCAGGTCAATTAGAGTCAAACTATTAGCGTATTGGTTATGAACAATACTTCACTTTAAAATAGGGAACATATTCTTAGAAGCTGTTCAGGTCAATTAGAGTCAAACTACTAGCTTATTGGTTATGAACAAGACTTCACTTTAAAATAGAAAACATGTTCGATATAAATACCTAATTTTGAGTTAATTAGACACAATTAACACTTATAGTTTCATGTCTTGTTCCATAAGAATAGATCATATTTGTTAAGTGTTATTATGGGAGAATAACTATTCTTGTGGTACTACTGCCTTATTAGGCCCATATTGAGCAGAGCATATTAAGACCAAAACTCATGTACAACAACTTCCTTACTTGCAACAAATAAGCACTAATTAGAGGGTTATTGAGGAAAACTCTCAACTAATGGCTTATTACTTGTAGAATATGGTCATGTAGAATAAGGCATTAATAAGTGTTTTATAATGACTAATAAAGAGCCAATATGCTGCTAATATGCATGTTAATGAACACCTAGTTGATGGTTAACTTGTGTACCTTAATATAAAGTGTTACCGATGTTTTTTAAAGTGTATTTAGTCAGCAGGATATTTTAAATGTAAATATTTTTGCTAATTATCCAAACTTTTTCAAGATGATTACATATTTATTTAACATTTACAAAAATAAATGTATAGAAAAAAACGACAGTTGCAATATGTTAAAAAATACATTGCATTTCCCAGATTTACTTTAGCTTTTTGTCTCAATGAGTATATTATTCTTAAAATATGTATTGTTTTACAATAACATTATTGTTACATGAAGTTTATTCCAACCAACAATGATGAAGTTGATTGGAAGACATAACATGATGTTGTTGGCAGGAAAAGGAAAAATCACACTGTATTTTCAACAAATGTTCCAAAATGTCACTTTCATATCACTCTTAGTTATATTCAAGCAGTACACATCTGTTATTGAAGATCACAATGTGTCATCCTCAGTGAACACATACATTTTCATTAGCAAGTCTGAATTAAACCGCTTCAAGTTTCCAAAACACCTCAACTTTGTATTGGTTGGATAAGAGAGCCGAATCACAAAGAGATGCATTTGTCTAAACGGTCTACCATAATTTAACTTCAAACCCAGTGCCGAACAGAGAAACGCCCATTTTACGGCCAAATGAGATGCCTGTTCCCAGCACCTTGGCCTCTAGTTGTGTAACACCAACAGTGACACCGGTGTCTGCTGACAGACCGACTGTAGCTTTCAAAGGACCAGCAGAGGCTGAAGCACTGGCCACTTCTGCTCTGGCGAAGGCTGAAGCACTGAGAGACCCTGCAGAGGCTCCTACTCCGGCGCTGGCATTGGGCCCTTTGGCCTCAGCATCACAAATCCTCCATTCAGCTCGTGCATGACCCACTCCTGCAGATGCGGAAACTCCGGCCTTGGGGATACGTTTACCAGGTTTATCCTCAAGTCCAACTGCATACTTGTTGGTACCTGCATAGGTACCTTTAGCAAAAGCTTTGCCAGGCCGGTCAATCGTGTCGATCATCTCCACTATTCCAGATGCACCACAAGAAATTGCGGCACCCGCTTTCACAACTGCATGAACAAAGAGACATGCATTTAATCGTTATGTTATATAGACGAAACACCTATTCAAATATAAGTTCAGATGCTCTTTATGCTCTTAGCGTTACAACATTTACAAATATTAACACGTCATAGCTTTTTGCAGTAAAAACTACATTTGACTGAGAACTATTAAACAATACAGAGTGATTAGTTATTTACGTATTAAGGCAAGTAAATCTTTCAAACTCCACAAAGTCACGTGACATTTTTTTTAATATTTAAAAATCTCCAGATTAATAGACTTAATTAATTGTATGTCTCCGATGAAATGCAATGTTCTTTGTGCAGTGAGTAGTGCTCTTGAATGCAGCTCAACCCTGTGCTCCCTTGAGACGACGATCAGCGCACTAATAGACTGAGCCTCCTCCTCTCTCTGTGGTGGGTAGGGCACTTAAGCCTGCCACCCCATGGCTTCACCCCACCCAATTTAGTGTGATTAACACTTAAACACATCAGCCCGCCACATTCGTTTGACTAAAGTCAGAAATCAACTAACTGTTAATCCTAAATATAGTATATTTCTTCGAGTGAAGAATGCACTTAAAGACGATGTTGCATACCTGCCATCCTCACGGTTTATTATTCTCTCTGAAAAAGAAAGAGGAAATGTTGGCAGCAGATTAGAGATCGTGTTTCTCTGTGAACCACCTCAACTGGAAACATAATGGTAGTAATGGAAATTAAAATATTATATTGGGTGAACAAATGTAGTATTCAGTTCTGAATCAGATTGAACAGCAAACGTATAAATCACAAATTGGTTTATACCATGAGCAATAAATCCTAACATAAACCATGTATACATGTTGTTTGCATAATAAACTTTACTAAATAGTAATGCTGTCAAAATTATCGCGTCAACGGTGGTAATTACTTTTTTGAATTTAATTGCGTTAAAATATGTAACGCATTTAACGCATGTGCAGAATGGCCCGCCCCATACATCCCACCAGTGGCAACGCCAGGGTATGGCTGGGGTAGGCTACAGCCATACCAAGAAATGGCTTAGCCCCACCATGACAAATGATGTTAAAATTAGCAAAATTAAGTCCGCCAACTCGCGCCGAGAATTGCACAGACAGCAGTTAGTAAGATTGATATCAGTAGCCACTTGTCTGGAAATACCGACGACCAGAAACGGTTTTGAAAACTTTTGTCACGTAGTGATCGTCTTCTCAATAGAACATCTTTGATAATGTCTTCTGGCCAATCAGAATCAAGATAACGGCGTGGTGTTGTTGCAGGACGTCCAGACGGAGAATACTTTTGTGATTAATCTGATTAAACATTTTAATCGTTTGACAGCCCTAATCATGACTAATTCATTTTTAAACTGTGATTAATCTGATTAAAAATGTTAATCGTTTGACAGCCCTACTAAATAGATAACTTACCTGAAGGAGTCTGCTTGATATGAAGGAGCTCTGTGTCAACGAGTGAGCAAGAAGTGAACTGAGAGAAAGAGCTGCAAATGAAAGTGAGTGGACTTTAGGTGGGTGGGTTAATAATTCCTCCACCATCCGAAACAAAGCATTTGTTTTTAGAGTATAGCAAGTGAATACATTGGGACAGTAGACCATGCCTTTTAAAGCTCCCTGTTTAACAGAAATCAAAAGTGAAAATAAAAGCTAAATGATATGTTTTCTTATCTTCTAAAAGGGAGAATGTACGTGTTGGATTGTAAACTTGCAGCAGGTCACCCTTGAAAAAGAGATCAATGATCTCAATGGGATTCACCTGCACAAATAAAGGTTTGAAATTAAATTAAATTAAATTAAACTCCACAGAGACACACAGATGGACAAAACATGTCATGTAAAACAAATTCAACTTTTTATATATTTAAAAAGAAAGCCACCCAAGATGGTCATGACTTTCAGAAAGTGAAGTATGACTAAACCCTTTCTGGCAATAATACAAACAGCAATGATTTTAATGTATTGAATATGTTTTTAAATGAATATTTCTTCATAATAATCTTTATAATGTTGGAAAAGTGTAATTTTCTGAGTGTATTTTTGTACATTTTAGGGCTCTGTACTTTAAAAAACGCCTGCTTATCTGATCAATTTTACATTTGGTCAGTACCTTCTTAAGACCCTGAGGATCAATAGTTTTCTGACTGCCCTCCAGTGTTCACACCTGTGGAGCACATTTAGATAAGATTAGATTTACTTTATTGATCCCAATTTAGGACTTTTCAGAAATAGGCCATTCTACATGATAAGTACTTTTAATCGAGGTTGCGGTCCAAATATCATACTTTTCCCTAACTTTTAGTACATACAGAAGCTGCACTTACAAAGTACATACTGTTGCATGCAATATGCATACCATTTTCAATATGGCCCCTTATTTTTACCAATTTTTTTTTATATATGTGCTGCGTAAAGGATTGTGAGTAAGAATAGAAGGGAAAGCATTAGGTGCTAGAATACTGCAAAATGCGACTGGATGCATCCTGATAGATTTGGTTCACTCATTCGACATACTTAATCTTTATTCTGGCATAATAAATGCAAGTATGGGTGTTGGGACGCAGGGTAAGGATAAGGTTAATGCTAATAACTTTATGGATGGAACACGACACCAAACAGCACAACCACAGTGACACACACAACCAGAGGCAGGACGTAACCTGGGCCAGAGAGACGGGTTATTTCAGATTAAATAAGAAGTTTACATTTTATTATACTGCGGTTAACTTAACTTAACAAATAATGCAAATTAGTGTAGTGTTTTTTCCCACAACATCTCAGCAATCTTGGCATCGCAGCAATTGAGGCATTAATTGAAATGTTTTATATATTCATGTTTCCAAAAGGATGAATCCTCACTGACTTTCCTCTAGCGCCAACATGAGGTTCACATTTATGTTTTTTTTAATCATGTTATGGATGAAATGAACCCAATAGCACCATCACCAGGTCCAAAGATGGAATAACAAATTAAAAAAGGGGAAACTATGTATATATTTCTTAAAGTTTTGATCAAGGAGGAGCTGGATATTTGCTCACCAGAAACGGATGGTTTGAACTGAAGGTAAGACTACACACTCTGCTACTCCGTGTGTAAGGCTGGTTTGATGAAAATGTTTTTTATACTTTTTTATTATCAATATGTTTTGTTAGTTTCTTTTGTTAAGTCAGTTTTAAAGATTTCCTATAAATCAACTTTTAATATAGGTCGAAATAGATGGAGGAAAGTAACTTAGAACATTTACTTAAGTAGCCTACTTTACATTTCCACAGCACACATTTCCTCATATAATCTAAAATAGATTTAAGGGAAGAATGGAAACCCCGGCCGTTACAAAGATGTGAACTTTTTACGGACATTTTGAATCCAGACTTTTCATTTAAATACTTTTCTGCTGTGTTTCTTTACATTTCAGGTGAATCTTATCACTTAATTCGCAACAATGTACTGTTTAAGATATAAAGAACAGCGTTTTCTTGGTGTCATTAGTATTATTACTTCATTGTTTTTTTTCTTGTTTACACCTTTGACATCCTATTGAATCCAGAAAGGAGCCAACAGGTACAGTTCACGGTCTTTGTCTTATTTTAATTGAGCTAAAACAGAATTAATGTTGGACCTTTTATTTATAATGTGGACTAGACAAGACTTCATGTAAATGTTACTGTGACTCTGTCAGGGCTGGATGTGTAATATATCAGCTGTTTGCTACCAACTTCTCCTTCAATGTGATGTAATGTCAGTGTTGTTTACAAGCTGTTTCTGCTGCCACCAAGCGGCCGAAAGAAGGTATTGCCACAGAAATAGCCTGTTTGTTTGTACACTATAGCGTCATGTTGTTTGCATTGTATTTGTTGTTGTTGTTCCCATCTCCGACCACTCTACTGGAAATAAACAATGTGCCTACAGGTACAGTTTATAAAAAATGCAAGTTATAATGAAAACACGTCAGTTTCAGCGCTAGACACAAGAAGAAGCTACATTTTCATGATGCATTTCGTGACAGGAGGGTTTTACGTTTGCATGAAGCAAGATTTTTTGCATTTTCACACTTGTCTTTGTTTAACAAGAAAGTGTTAATCAGATCATATTAAATTATATCGATTTTCATCCAGTCTCTTTTCTGTCCCTCTCCCCTCTAAGGTTTTTCCAAAGGGTTTTGGTTGCGTGTGGACCTGGTGGTTTTATTGCCACTCCACAAAAAGAGGACCAATCATCCTGATGGTGAGTAATCTATAACACTTTTAATAGTAACTCATTCAAGACAGAGAGAAATACTTGAGGCGTTACACTGAGAGCACCAACACTGAGGGGATTTCTACTTTCCCTTCTTCTCTGTTTGCGGTCACTGTTTGCTTTTAATAGGCTGCTTTTGAACTGTGAAAAATAAAGGAAACAAAAGAGATAAAGTGTGACTTCAATGCAGTTTCAAATCATGTCCACTCTCTTCACTACCAGAAATCCCTTTTACAATTACAGTGTTTTTGACATATTTATTAAAAAACATGTGGATTATATGTACCGTACAAAAGACTACGCACTCTGTTACTCTGTGTTTAAGGCTGGTTTGATGAAAATGGTTTTTATACCGTTTTATTATCAATATGTTGTGTCAGTTTCTTTTTTTAGGCAGTTTTAAAGATTTCCTGTAAATTAACTTTTAGGTCGAAATAGATGGAGGAAAGTAAATTAGAACATTTACTTAAGTACTTTACATTTCCACAGCACACATTGAATAATAACTCATTCAAGATAGAGAGAAATACTTGAGGCGTTACACTGAGAGCACCAAGACTGAGAGGATTTCTATTTTCACTTCCTCTCTGTTTGCGGTCACTGTTTGCTTTTAATAGGCTGCCTATGAACTGTGAACAATAAAGGAAACAAAATAGATAAAGTGTGACCTCAATGCAGTTTCAAATCATGTTCACTCTCTTCACTACCAGAAACCCCTTTTACAATTACACAGTGTTTTTGACATGGTTATTAAAAACATGTGGATTATAGCATATATGTACTGGACAAAAAAAAAGCTGCACTGATCAATATTCCTACATCATCAATGGCTCTCTTTTAAAGTGAAACATATCACTCAGACCGACTAACACATAGAGATCTATTGCTCTATTGTTTTGACAACTTTCAGGTCATTTAATTTGTCCACAGTCCTGGTTTGATCACAGAGAGCCTAACTGGTGGACTTAGTGGAGCATTCACCGCCAATAAACCACTTTTTCTGAGTTGTTTGAGATCAAAAAGGAGCTTAAATTTGGACATTAATTATTATAAATTAATGTATGTCTGTGTCTGCTTGAGCATAGATGTTTATAGACTAAAAGTGATAATGCTTTAGTGTTGAGATTTTGGCATTTTGTACCCAAAACAACAAAAACAAACTAAATGTATAATATCCTTATTCAGCTCAAAATCTTCAGAATTCGCTCCTTCATTAAAACAACAGCTTTGGTCAGCTGAGGTTCACAGAAGTAGTGGACATTTTCACAGAGAAAATACCTTTCAAAATGTCTACAGAAACCTCTCAAACCACATTGACACACTCCACTTCTCTGTGTGTACTCTCATATGTTCCAAACATTCATATTTTCACCACGACACAATAACATAGCTTCCTCTTATGGATTATCATTTTACATGTTGACAACCTCTGCTTTCATATCCCACAAATAGATCTAAAAAAAGGCCTCAACTGTGTTTCCGGTACAGTATGTCGTCAATTTGCTGTTAGTCTAGGCCTATATTTTTTTTTTTTCATGTCCAAACCTCAAGTAAGAAGGACCAATTCTACTGAACTCTCACTCAGACAAAAAAAAAAAATATTATGTCTACATAATATAAGATAGAGGTTTCCAGTGAATGCACACAAAAGCATGTCTGTTGATTATATCTGTGCATGATATCATTACCGACTTCTTACATCAGTTAAAAGAGGAATTTGATTGCACTTTAAAGATAAACGTGACATGTTTGCCACTTCATGTTACAAACAAACACAGTTCAAATGTAAATCTTCTCTAAATGTTCGAGTAAATGACTTGCAGTTAATAAACTAAAATAAGAAGGGAGGAGAGTTCAGGGTGTGTCGTGTGTTGGGAGGACGGACTCCATCATTTAGAGAAGTGAACAGTTCCTGCTTTGGCAGCGAAGACGGAAGAAAGCAGCTTTAAATCATCAGAGCCTCAAACATGAACGCCCGTCACTCTCTGATCTGCTTCTTCTTCCTCAGTGAGTACGATCACTTACTGTTCCTGTAAATGTCTCTTTTTAACAACTTATTTTTCTTTCTTATCTTTTTTTTTAACTAACAGTCCGTTAAACGTTATAGTGGACGGTAAACGGCTTCTCTGTTTCCTCACATCTCGTATCAGTTTAACATGTCGTTGGTTTCTGTGGTTAGAGGACGATAGGGGTTAGAGTCACTCAGTGGTGAAAGAACTACTTGTACTATCAGTAAAAGAAGAAATACTTGGTAACATTCAAACATTAAAACCCCATTTCAGAGTGTATAGATGTTTTACTAATACTGTATATTTTCTACTTTTTAATGCTGTTTTAATTATTTTGAGATGTTTAAATTCAAGAATTGTTTATTTCTACTCTGTCATTTCTACTTATGTGCAATGCCTTTTTTGTTTTGATGCTGCTGCAACGCAACAATTTCCCAATTTAGGATCAATAAAGTAACTCTTATCTTATTCACATTTTTACAAAGTACAAAAGTATTATGATCCAAATGTACCTGATTTAGTCAAAGTTGGCTTCTTGTTATGCCGAATGTCACATTTCAGAATAGTGTGGGTTCATCACTTTAATGTTTTATCTGGTAAAAGTGGAGCTCATTTAAAAATCTCACCAAGGGATCAATAAAGTTTTATCCGTTTTTATTAAACTAATAATAATGTATTTGTTGATCATATTTTGTGTTTCTTATTTGAGTCTGCAAAGTATCTTAAGTTATCAAATATAGTATAATTAAAGTAAAAGTAGCAGAAAATGAAAATACTCAAGTAATGTACCGGTAGCTCAATATTGCACTTCAGTACACAACTTGAGTACACGTATTTACCGCTGGAATTACTTAAATATGTATTTCATTGAGATTACTATTGACCTTTCTCAATCAGAAATGACCCTATTATCTGAGAGATACGATTGTTTCTTTTATTTTCTTCCCATAAATATTAGTTTATTGTATTTTCTGCTGCATTGTTTTCCAAATAAAAATGCATTCCAGTACCTTTTAAAGGATTTCGGAAGTAACAGATACATTCATTGGTTGATTCAAGACCCAGGTCCTGTTTACCCTGTTGTTATTGATCCGTTTTCTGAACATGATCCCTGACATATTGTTTATGTTTTGGGATTGCACCTAATCATAATGTCAGATTTGTGTATCTCTTTGTATTTGCACTCTTTACACTATGGATTGAAACTACTGCAGAGCAATTTGCCTCGGGATGATAACCTTTATCTTATATATTCATATTTCTGTTAATATTACAGACTGGTTGAGCTGGGCAGCTCCCAGTGTGACTCTGTGGCTCTGTGAAGGATTTATGTAACTGTCAAATCACACTACAGTGTATTACAGGAATCAGTCAATCAAAGTTGATTTGTATTTGCCCAATATCACACATTTGTCTCGGGGGCTTTACAGTTTGTTCAGAAATATAGAAACTATTGATTGCTCATCTCTCCAACAGCACTGAGGGATGGAAACATTGGGCTCACCAACGCACAAAACCCCCTCCGTACAGAAACTGAAGGAGAAAACATCACAGTTGCATGCTCTTTTACTTTAACTGGAAGAAGGAAGATCTTCTGTAAGGGAAAATGTGAAGAAGGAAACATTCTAGTAGAAACGACTGGAGACTCAGCTCAGAGAGGCAGATACAGCATCAGATATGTGGAAGGATCTCTATTATCTAATGTAGCTCTGTATGTGAGCATCACAAAGCTGACCAAGTCTGACGCAGGACAGTACCAATGTGGTCTGGACAGATCTGTCTTCGACTCATATCAGGACTTTGAGATCAGAGTTACAGATGGTGAGTTTTAACCGGGAGTTTTAGATTTATCTGTTCACTGACACCTGCTGATGTTTCAAATAACCCAATATGTTTAGTGTTATTTAGAGCTGTATATTTTAAAAGCTCCTATTGTAAAAAAATGTGTTAATGTGCTACACATCCGAAAACCACTACAAACATTACAGCTAATTTAAATATTGTTTCACAAAACATAAATTACCGTCTTAATTTAACGGAATAATTTGATTTATTTATTTAGCATTTCCCTTTGTTTCACAGCTCCAGCCACTTCAAAACCAGAAGTGAGTCTCCAACCGTTTTCAACATCAGCCCCATCAGCCTCCACACTGACCACCACTCAGAGTCTGAGCTCCGTACCTTCCTCAGCTTCCCCTGAACGCACTACGCAGCCTCAACAGGGACAGACAGCTCCAGCTGGTCACGGTACTTTTAGTTTGTTGTTTGTGTTTATGGACCAGGAAGTATCAGAGTAAACAAAGTGTTCTTCTGCTCTCAGGTGTGGTGCTGTATGTGCGTCTGACTCTGGTCGTCATGGTCATCGTACTCTCAGCGTCTGTGCTGATATTCTGCTGGAAGAGGGCCAGGAAACCCAGAGGTGAGTTTACAGGAAACAAACACATAACAAAAGCAATCGTTTTGACCTAATCTTCTGAATGTGATGTCTTTTAGAAACTGCTGATGAAGCTGAGTATGTCAATGTCACAGAGGTGAGTTTGAGTTCATCTCAGCATTTGTAATGTTTGTGCAAACAGCTGATATTAATACAAATCTGTCCTCACTTCCTGCAGGCTGACAGAGAGTGTGAGGAGGTCAGAGAGGAGGAAAGAGGGAGCAGATCTCCTCCTATAGAAATGTCTGTCCTCTCCACTTCCCACTGCAGACACTTCTCAGAAGACAGTAAGTAACACTGAGATATGACTGAAGCTTTGAGTTCAG
>NW_011355267.1:0-5710 GCF_000735185.1 Notothenia coriiceps
CTCTCCTTAATCCATTTAGCCTGTGGAGCATCTCCTCTTTGGCCTTTTCCGTGGGCTTTGGCTCCCTCTTTTGGCTCCTTTCGGTTAGTTCATCCATGGCTCTTTCAAATTAAACTTAAAGGGGACCTATCATGCAAAATGCACTCTTGTACATCTTTTATACAGGAATATGTGTCCCTGGTGTGTCAGGGAACTCACCAAGTGTCAGAAAATACAACAATGGAAAGACCTTTGCTCTGTGCTTCCTTCTCCAATGCCGTCAATTTCACATGGCTGGTTCAAATAAATGATATAATAGCACTAACAACAAAGGATTATAATAATAAAATATATCAAACTATACATTTTAACATATGGCTCCTACACAAAGGTTTAAATGATTTTACAAAATGAATCCCAGAAGACCACAGATTATATACATTTGAATATAACCCAAAGCCTAATGAAAATGGAAAACTGTAGTATACAAGCAAACATGTTATTTTTCTCGGACAAACATAAAATAAACCTTTATCCTGATTTGAAACAGTTAGGAACAGGTCAAATCAGACCCGAGCAGAACATTATTATTTATGATATTAACATAATAAATATGTTGATGTTTTGAATACCATAATACATAAACAAAACAATGAATTGCAGTTAATGATGAAAATGAATAATTGAGAGGGTTTGACGGACTGGATCCTTTTACTCACCCTTAATATCAGGTGCTTCAACTCATCATCTGACAGGAAGGAGGGCTTGTAGTTGGCCTCTGTGTACGGGTTGGCTACTCCTGCATAGCAGGAAACACACAGGTCACACCTTTATTCATTATTTTACACACTTTTCCCATTTTCTTGGAACAAGTTCTCCTTCCAGTCCTTAATTTTCTTAAATGCTCAAAGACGCCCTTTCCAGTGACAAAGTGTCATTCAAAAGAAGCACAGAGTTGTATTATTATATATTGCCTCCTAACAAGCCTGTCCTGCTCAATTAATGATACAAAAAATGTTTTATATATATATAAGTAACATTGTGTAGTACAATTACAAATGTTTGGTACATTATAGAGTTATGTGCATTCAAACATTTTTCTTACTTTACAATTTATGTATTTACAATCTGTTATTGTTACTGGCTCCTTCAATACATTCACTTACATTTTTTCAGGATTCTTTTTTTATTTCCATGGTGAGCACATTTGTTTAATATTTTGTTCATAAAGTGTGCTTTCCTTTATCTAAGATGAAACGGATATAGACGTGTGCCTTGTATTTGCGCTGTGTTTCTGCTGCTATAATGCCTCCCTTTCAAACTCATGCACTTCTGATCACTCTACTGTGAAATGTTCCCCTTTATTCCCCTTCATTACACTCAGCTGTGCCACAGAGCCTCACATATCAATGACTTGTACTTCTTACTGACACTTGCTGTGCCTCCTGTGAGAGGTAACTGTATGGACTGTTTTCAGGCAGAATGTCTGTGCAGATGTTTTAGCTTGCACAAACCTGTTCTTTTTTTCAGCAGATTAAAGATAGGTTAAGCTACAAAAAATGTTGTTACAGCAGCATGTTATAACAAAGGCATTGCACATCATTTGAAAAAAAACAAAACAGAATAGAAACATCTCAAAATAGAAAATAAAACAGAACTATAAAAAGCCAAATATATACAAGTTGACTGTAAAAGATAAACATCTGTCTGACAAATAAACACCATTAAGGGCCAAACTACACCTAACAAAATGTTAAAGTAGGATATGATGTACTTTATAGTAAGTGTGCATGGAATAGTATATCAACTAAATATTAATGTAAAATGTACAGTGTGAAGAAGGTCCAGTTAGAAGTTGTATGTCCAGTACAGAGAAGAGAAACAATGGAGCAGTGAGCTCTCTGCCAGCAGAGGTGGTCTGCTGTACAGACTTGTGTCGATAGAGTGTGTTTCAGGATCTGCTAACCTCTGAGGGTCTTCATGTGCTGGACGGCCATGCGCAGCACCGTCAGCTTGTCCAGTTTGCGGGACATGGCGTTGCAGGTGGGCACCAGAGAGGCCAGCTCGTCAATGAAGCTGTTCATTTTGTCCCTGCGCCGCTTCTCGATCTGACTGTGAGCCTCTCTGTGGGGAGAAGCAGAGAGGGTTACAACACACATTTCATCTGACTGCCATGAATGCAAAGAAAATACACTTTGGTTGATTTCACCTTCACTATGTGAGACAGGATCCTTAAAGTGCACAGCTCCCTGTCTAATCTAACATGATATATGAAATGCAGCTCAGAACGGACCGTCCTCTACAGATGAAATGTCTCTGTTGAGTGTGTCTTCCAGGACTGAACACATCTCTCTGGTCTGTCAAATGGTTCTGTAGCTGCTAATAAAAGGGACTTCTCTCCACAGAGGGGGCTTGTCATTAGCCGCTCGGTATGCTCTTACACCCCCTCAGCCCCACATTATGCTCAGATCTATACATTTCAATGTATAACATTTCTTATTATCACCGTGCACAAAGCTCCCTCTGTTCCAATCGTACAGAGGGACATTTAATTCATGTAAGAAAGATTAGAAGGCAGGGGGAGTGAGGGGGGGGTTTGTACCTGGCATTCTTAATCCGGCCCTGTTGGTCACTGCAAAGACAGACAGAGAATATTTAGGGAGAACATTTGAGAAAAATGAAGGTCAAAGCTTGAGATTGAAATGAATGAGGGAGGAGGTATTTGAAATACACAGGAATGATGAACAGAGGGGATGAGAATTCAATATTGTATTCTTATGATTGCTCTGCTTCCAGGGTTGCAATCACGAAAACACATTTTCCTTTAGCTTGAGTAATATCTAGTGGTTTGCCAAGGCTTCTGCTAACAAACCATTCCAATGATGTGAGTTGAACGTCACTGGGCCTCAAGAACAAGTTTAATTACACGCGTGTCCCAAGTCTCACTGAGCAAATCCTCCCACATAAAAATGTTAACTTGATGAGGGATGGTTGTACTTGCCTAGAGGTTACTGTCGCTGGACAGACTGTAACTGTTTAGCTTGATAAGGGCAGATTGAATTTCAAGGCAAATTCGAGCTGCTTTAGTTTCAAATTCAGGACCTTTAAATTGTGTGAGTGTCTGAGATTAGATCCTTGGAAAGAAAGGCCCACTCTGTTACAGTGCAGAGCGCTAAGTCCTTGGACTTAGAAATCAGAAGACCTAAACTGTTTAGCAGGGACAGGATATGGAACTACAGATGTCAACATTGGGTCATTCTCATAAATCAAGACATAGTTGAATATGTAGTTATTGATTTCAGTCTTTAAATAGACAAATGAAAGCAGGTCCAATGAAAGCTGCTGACAGTGAGCTCTTCAGTCATTTTGACCAAGTTTCTTAAAAGGGAACATTATATTCTGTATTCTCTCCTGTAAAACAATTACTTTAAAAAAAAGTGTCATTCTTTCAATGCTGTGAGCACCCTTAACCAAAACTATCATTGTATCGGTGTGCCATCAGACATCTTAAGAGTCAGTCAAAAAATCAAAGCAAAATCACCCGCTTGCATACATATCACTGGAGGTAGGTATATTTGTTTGGATGTGATTTGGGTGAACCAACCCTTAAAGTTGGGGTTAACTGATTCAAAGCAGAAACTAGATCATTTCAGCAGCAGACGAAGTAAATACAGCAATACTGATGATTAAAGTTCCCTCTTCATCATCACAGTCATGGTGGCTGCTTACCCTCCCAGTTTATCTTTGTCTGGGTCCATGTCACTGAAGAAGAAAGACAGGAGATTACATTTCAATAAGAACATCACAGACCTTTAGAAGAACCACAGAACTTCAGTTTCATGCATACAGGCTAGCTGGGATTAGCACGTTTGTTCTTCAGTTGATTAAAAATGTCATATTGCAAAATCAACAGTGGGTCCTATATATTTCAGATCTTGATAAATGAAACTGTGCTACTATTATTCAAATGGAGTCATGTTTGAACTTACTCAAATGAGAAGCCATCAATTCTGAAAGGAAAAACACATGTATGAATCAGTGTGCATCTTCGAGGTATTGTGATCTTTTTACAATGTGTAAACAAAGAACTGATTGACATTGTTTAATAGTACACATCATTTTATTTATTTATATTTATTGACTTTTCCTTCTCTCCTCCCTGCCTTTTTTCATTTTTGCCATTCATGTTTTTTTTTGTTTTTATACTTACTTTACGTTTTTGATATTTGTAATAATAATAATGTGTGCCTACTTTCTTATTCCTTTAATATGTTTTCAATATGCAAGTCTTTTCCCTTCACTTCATCTGCACTACACCTCTGCTGTTGTGATTATGTAAATGTCCCTGATTCATCATCTTTTCTTATTTCCTCTGTGCTTCCTTCTCTCCTCCTGGGGGACTCACTGGTAATCCGTGGTGCTGCCCTTCCTCTTGCGGGTGTAGTCCATGCCGGGCGTGCTGATGGAGCTGGTGATGATGTCGGTGGAGCCGGGCGACATGAAATCAGTCATTGTAGACGAGATGTCCATCCTTTGGTCTGCCATCAGGTCATCTGCAGAGAGAACACAAAAATTTGGATTATTCAGCCTGACCTCTCTTACTCTATGGAGTTCATTAGAAATGTTTGGGGTACCTGGGTTTTGTAATAACTGATCATTGTAATCTTATGTTTCCGGGGAAAACATTTCGATGGAATGAAAGACAGAGTTATGTGTGATATTGTTTGCAAAATATGCTCTTTAAATGTGGTTTAAATGGCCCCGAAACATTCATTGTAGGGGTCGACCGATTATCGAGGCCGATATTCCGCATTTTACAGATTATCGGCCTTTTTTTAAAAATCAAATTGCCGATAAAACTTTGGCTCTGATGCGGCCGTTTCTCAGGCAGCAGTCACCACTGTCTGTTCACGAGCAATGTCCCGCCCACAGCGCTATCTGATAGGCTATTACTGAAGTGTCAATCAACACTGAAGATTTTCCAGGCTGCAGCCAGCCAGAGAGGGCGGGACCTTCTCAGAATACAGGCAGGTGCGAAGAACACAGACAGAGGCAAGCAGCAGCAGCAGCAGTGGCGGTTCTACAGGGTGGCACGGGGTGGCAGCTGCCACCTCAGAAAAATGCCTTGCCACCCCAGCTGCCACCCCAGTTGGCAGCTTTGTTTTGAAAGAAAAGTTGTGGCTCATCGGGCATTTATGAGAGAAAATCTCTAATGTCCGAGTGCAAGTGAATGCAGCACAAGACGCGCCTTGTAACCCCTCCCCCGGCCCTGGCGCGAGCCTGGAAATATGATTGGCGGCGATTTCCTTTGAACGGGGGGACAGCGCAAAACGAGAAGCATTTCGGATCCAAGTAGACGGAAGGAATGAGGTATTTGCGGTCTGGAACGACAGAGAAGAAACTGTCAAGTTTGGCTATAACGCAAGGCAAGGCAAGTTTATTTATATAGCACTTTTCTGTACGCAACAATTCAAAGTGCTTTACAAAACAAATTAAAATACTTTTTAGGAATACATACAGTAAAAACACATATATAAGGGCATTTTACAACAGGCATTACAAAGCAAATATAATAAAATAATTAAAATAAACACCACAGGCATACAATACATGTTTAAAAGGCATACTGTAGTGCGAATATGAGCAGCTCAATTAAAAGCAGCGGCAAAGAGATATGTTTTTAGTCTCGATTTAAAAATAGTAAGCGTTTCTGCGGACGTGCATGATTTGG
>NW_011355267.1:5955-11931 GCF_000735185.1 Notothenia coriiceps
TGCGCAGCCCGCCCCGCCGGGCCGAGCTGGGTTAGGCAGTGCTTCATCAGGCACAAAAACTATGCCTTATTATTGAGTTCATAAATGTTAAGGGAGAAGTAAATCGTAATCATATTTCAAATGAAGGACAAGAAAGACAAGTGCGCGATTAACCTCAGGGCAACGTATATGCTTGAATGCCATTGGTACACAACTTTGATCAAAAACAGCAAGGTAACCCGAACTACTTTTGGCGCTTGGCCAGTATAAAGTGAAGTTCTGTGGTTGCTTGGGGCATTGCCTTCCGCTGCCGTGAGTTTTTGCCACATGATGATACTTACACCATTGAGATATGTGGAAAATCTCAGCTTTCCTATGAATATGCTTGCGTTGTGCAGGAGTTCCATGAAGTATAGGAAAGATGCCTACCAAGCTGAGGTTAGCCAATGCGTTAAGCACTCTTTCGCCTTTACTATTCAGATGCTGCGTTTAGAGTTTTGTGTTTGTTTGGTAAAAATGGTTCATATCATCAGTTAGCTGAGTTTATTCCCGTTAAGTGGGTATGACACATTATTACGTTGTTAAATGTTAAGAAGCCCTGAGACACAGTTTTGTGAAAATGTCATGAAAAGCCCCCGCGGGCTATCGGGCTTAACAGGTGAGGTGAAAAAGAAGTACACAGCTGGGATTTACTGTGCAGGGGACTTTTTAGTCTGTGAAGCCCATGTCTGTTCTGGATTTCCTTTGGAGAATTTCAGTACAAAAAACAAGAAAAACTATTTCAGAGATGCAGGCTGAGTAGTTACACAATGACAAAATTAACTGCAATTATCCATTCCAGCAACTTTACATTTTCTTACCCCCCGCACCAAGCCAGTTGCTAAGACACACAATGTAATTTATATTTTCAGATGATGAAGAAACTCTCTTCTTCTGTACAATATGCCCAGTAAGAGAAAACAACCTTTCACAGGGTTGGGATGTCACAGGTGGCCAAGTACTTCTGTGCAATGGAGGCCAGTCTGCATGTTGGGACCCCCGCTCTAACGGACAGGCCTCTGTACTGATGCCGCACTGCGCTCGGTATCGACGCATACTGTTCTCAACTGAGTCTTCTTCTTGTTCAGAATCAGACTCTGATGAAGCAGCCAATGGGGCTAACTTCTTCTTTTGTGGCTCAGATGTTGTTGCTTCCACAGGTTTCTCTGCAACAACACTCTTTTTCCCCCCCAACATCTCTTTATTAGCTTTATGCATAGAAATGACACTTAATAAACAAGACATACTTTACATACTATCAGCAAAACAAACAAGACAGAAAAAGAAAGAAGGAAGAAAAGAAAAGAAAAACACAGCCCAAATAATATTCAAGTTTCTTCATTCTCCCAATCATGTTGTTGCCCATTATGCTCCAGGAAGTCGTAAAAGGTTTTCCAGATTTCCCAAAACCTATCCAGTTTGTTTTGCAACCTAGCCAGAGGAATGTACTGTCTGGTTAGCCATTTATACTGTAGTAATTTGGAGTGTGTGTTCGTTGTTTGAGTTTGAACCAAGGAGCAAGCCTTTGACCATTCCTCCTGTGTTATAATTAGTTTTAAGTCCAATTTCCAGGCCTGCAAGATACGCGGGTAGCGTCTCGCAGCGGAGAAACTGTGACTCGCTGGGACGACTGGGACTGTGACGGCTGCTAGTGGAGCCTCGCAGCAACTCTGCTTTCTGCACCACAATCTGTGGTGCTGCTGAATTGGGACTACTAAATGAGTGAGACTCAAATATCAGAAGTTCAGAACAAGTTTTAGTAGTTTTTATTTTAACTTCATTTACTTCACTCAGGGTCACAGAGAGGAAACCAGTTTAAGATGTGGAAATATCCACAGGTATGTTTCAGACACTCATTAGGATGGGTCAAAAACATTGAGGTTGTTAACAGCGACAGACTGTGTTTAAAGGAACATTAATATGAAGTCAGTCTCACCACAGATGTTCATCACAGCCTCTGTGTTAAAATCATCTCCTTCCATCCACTCTTGGGCCCTCAACTGTGAACAAATAACATGTAATGAAGTGTCATTCACAGCAGGAGTCATTTTAAAAACATCAACAAGTGTACAAACATGTAGGTCAGTGTGGAGGCAGAGTGAACAGGAAGACACTGCCTCTGTCAGTCATTTCTTGAAAGAGGATTATGTCATACTATATCTGTTCCATGAAAGACTCAATCACAGTCATGTGTATTATGGCTTAACAACTCAACTGGATTTGATGGAAATAGCAATATGAACTAGTCTAGTACAATATCCAAATCTCAGCCAAGGCAAATATTTTGTCAAAATGCAAGTTAAGAATATATTAAAATCTTGCACAGATCTTTGCCAAACAATAAACATTGTGATCATTTTGTGCAGTTCCCTCATTTCCAAGAAAAGTATTTCAATGAACAACTGAATGGGACCAAATGTTTAGATGACAACTACTGAACACACTATTAGTTTACTGAGGCTCGTCTTCACAGAGCTACCTAATTATTGAGTTACTTTACTTAAGAGTAACTTGACCATGCCGCTCGGGTTGAATAGTTCTTGAAAGGTCTGTTCCAGGAAGTGACCAAGAAGTGTGCTCTTAGTAACAAAGTAGCAGTGTCAGTGTGCCGACACCCCCTGCTGTACAGTTCTACATCACTGGGCCAACATGTGGAGTTAGACCACAAGAGTCTTTCATCAGATGTTCATAGTATGCAAACTAAGCTGGTGTGCTTGGTGTAACTGCATTGCATAGAACTGATTAAGATTCATTAGCACCAAACATGGCAAATGGCTAAATGCTGAGCCTCAGATATATAAATGTATAATAAGCTGAATCCATCATATGATATGTTCTGTCCCTGTGACCACAAACAGCTTTTCATTTCCTTACACATTGTTTTTTACTTCAGGAGGTAAATGTTCACTTTTACAAACACAATGCCACCAGTTAAAACACTTGCAATAACCAGTAAAATACATTACTACAGTAAATATTCAGAAATCTCAGATTCAATGAACAACATTGTAATAGTGCCAGCTACCATATATATAGAAATTGTATTTATTGGGATAAACCCCTTGAGATGCACCATCTCGTTTTCAAGGGGGTCCCGAAATCATGATAGGACCCTGTATCTGAGTGAATGTGAGCGGATAGCAGGGTGAATAAGGACCAATAACCACGCATTCTTCTCTCAGGCTGTTGTCACATGAGTCAGCCTGATGTATACGACCCCCCCCCACCACTGTGAAACATGAGTGGATCAGGCTGCACACGAGCTGCTTCAGTTACCTGGATATGAAACTGGAAGGGGCCAGGGCTCGCCTGGATCAGCGGGGTCTGCTCTCAGTCTGCTCTGATTCAGCCTGACCTAGTTTCATCCGGTTTGATGTGGTCGCTGTGCCCCGATATAATTTGATCCTCAAACAGCTGGTGCAACCCATCTACCCCTGGAGAGAGGCAGGGGAAAATCAGTCAAGTGCAAATCAAATCTTACACAAATATACACATGTAAACAAAAATAAATAGATAAGAAGTTATATATAGGACCACATATGTCCAGCATCTTAAAAAATAAACTTATTTAAATCAGAATATGGAATAAAAAAATGCCTTAATTCTAACTAATAATTCTGGGTTAATTGGATTCTACTTGATGACCCATTATAAATTAAATTATGAAAGCTACAAGATTTGTTCTATTCTCCATTTTAACTTGCATGCAAAGCTGAATTTGCAGGGTGTCCATTCTTCCATTTAAGCACTCGGAAGCACTACTAGTACTACTACTCCGTAGTAATGAGTAGTACTAGTGGTAGTAGTAACTCACACACCCGTAATACTATAATGGCAAAAGAACCCCTAATCGAAAACATTTGATATACATAATACATTTTAAGTGACTTTATAAGCTATAGTGGCTCAAGCTTAGAACAACTACACTAAAGATATTTCCTTTCCGTTCATCTTTTCATTTTTAACGATTGCTACAACACTCTAACAGCACCTCAACTTTTCTGCGGACCTGTAAGCCGTCTCCAGATTACTTCTAGGCCGAAGCTAAATGTATTTCCTATCCAAGATATGCTGTTAAGCTTACCTAATTGTTTGTATTTTAAAACACTATGCTTTCACTATTAAAAACAGAAGAGAGGATTAAGGAGAAACCTCAGGAGGAGGAGCGGCTGATCTGAAGCTCGGACACTTATCGGAGGGTGGATGGTTTGATACCCGGCCGCTGTGGACAGCATGTCTATACTCCAACAGCCTGCTCATGTATTTGCCCCTGATGAGGAGGTGGCACCTTGTAAGGCTGCCTCTGCCCCAGTGTTTAGCTGACTTCTGTTGGAAAAGCAATTTCAGTGTAAAAAATACCTATGTGTATAAAGTCCATTTACAATTTGGCTAAATGCTTTCCTATTTCACATTGGCTGGGGTTAGTGGACTGAAAACTGGGTCCAGAGACGCAGATTTGGACTCTGACAGCACCTAGCTTCCACGCAGGTTTCTACTGCAGGTCTTAGCTGAACTCTTGATTGAGAAATAATGAAAATGCAATAAAAGCTAGTCTTAACATGTGATGGCGTTCTAAACATGTTGGTTCCATCTAAATGTTAAATGTACAGCGACGGGCTGGGGAACAGCTCAGTTGTTAGAACGGGCGGGTGTATGCAGATTCTGCTGCTAGTAAGCCGGTTTGAATCCTGGGCCAGCCCAACATTTCAGGCAATGTCCTCCCCTCTGTCTCCCCCTTTCTACACTAAAGCATACAATAAAGGCACTCTCTGGCCCAAAAAATACCTTGAAAAAAAGAATGTACATGGAGCACAGAATGCAGAGGTAAAGAAGCACAGTTAGCAGCTCAGCTCTGGGTCAGGACAGCTCGCCATGCCACACAGGGACAAAGCTCTGGGATGGGGGGGAAACCACTATGTCATGATTGAACACTGAAAAGAACTGGTGCTGTAGTGGAAACTGGGTCAGCCAGTCTCTATGGTCTCAAAACCAGCCAGCCTCAATTTCCATCCTCCACCTACTTGTACTTCATCAGTGAGTCAGCATGCAGCTCTGTTCCCTGCTCTACACCCACTCAGGCAGGACACATCCAGGCAAACCATCAATCACACACACCCCCATCCTGACCAACATTAGAATAAAAGGGGGGGGGGGTGATGTTATACATTTGATAAACTGTTACTTTTTATAATGTTGGCAAATGAATAACAAACATAGCTGTGTTGAGAAAAGCTCGCTTTTTGACTTAACTACAAGGATTTCAATTTTCAATGCTGCATCTCTTAAAACACCAGCTTACTTCAGACATTTATATTACTGTAGTTAAAAAAACACCACCTGTATATTCATGTTAAATGGATTCATTGGAAAGTAAAGAATGCGTGTGAAAAGGGAAAAAAGGGCTGTACTGCCGAGTCATTGTAGTGTATGTTGGCGGAGAGAACACACATTTAGTCATGCTGGTAGGGCCCACTCTACCTTCTGCTATATAATATATATTATAATAGCTCAACAGATCTGAGATGGAGCCACACTAATAATATACTGTATGATAATAATAAGTTATACATTTTACTTTTGTTTCATTACACTAGAGAATCATATGTGACTCAGCCTTAACATAAGAGCAGTATTGAGTTGCAAAATGTTTAGGTTTTCAAATGTAAAACCCAAATGTTAATTTGTTTGAATGATCAATCAATCAATCAATGTTTATTTATATAGCCCAATATCAGAAATGTTACATTTGTCTCAGTGGACTTCACAGTTTGTACAGAATATCAGTATGACAATACGACACCCTCTGTCCTTAGACCCTCACATCGTACAAGGAAAAACTTCAAGAGAAAACCCACAGTTTAAAGGAAAAAATGGGAGAAACCTCAGGGAGAGCAACAGAGGAGGGATCCCTCTCCCAGGACGGACAGACGTGCAATAGATGCCGTGTGTAAATCGAAA
>NW_011355268.1:0-3503 GCF_000735185.1 Notothenia coriiceps
TCTCGGCCGCTTGTACCCGCGATCTCGTTCTTTCGGTCATGACCCATCCTTCATGACCATAGGTGAGGGTAGGAACGAAAATGGCGCGGTAGACAGAGAGCTTTGCCTTCTGGCTCAGCTCCCTTTTCGTCACAAAGGCGACTGCAGTACCGCTCCCGCTGCTCCGATTCTCCGACCCATCTCACCCTCCATTGTTCCCTCACTCGAGAACAAGACCCGTCCCCGAGATACTTGAACTCCTTCACTTGGGGTAAGGACTCATTCCCTGCTTGGAGTGGACAGTCCATCGGTTTCCTGCTGAGAACCATGGCCTCAGATTTGGAGGTGCTGATCCTCATCCCAGCCGCTTCACACTCGGTTGCGAACCGATCCAGTGAGTGCTGAAGGTCGCAGACCGATGAAGCCATCAGAACCACATCATCTGCAAAAAGCAGTGGTGCAATCCTTAGTCCACCGAACTGCAGACCCCCTCCCCCACGACTACGCCTCGAAATCCGATCCATGTATATTACAAACAGGATTGGTGACAAAGCGCAATGTTCTTTTTCAATATTTTTTTGTTGGGGCCCCAATGGCATTGACCGGTTCACGCAGTCTTCAAAGTAACCTAGCAACCTAAATTAATTTGTAATTGTCTGTCCAGTGACCTTGCTCCCTTTCATGTCATGTGATACCTTGCGTGACGAGCGAACCGTTTAATCAACCTGTAGGCTACTGTACTGTAGCTAGCAGCAGCAAGTTCGGCAGCATTATAAAAAATGTAATAGCTTGCATTTATAATGTACAGCAAACCAAAGCACAAGAGCAGCGCTCAAAATAGAAAGGACAAGAGAGAACAAGGACATGTAACAGCTAAACTGACAAAATTAGACCTTTTTTTTTGTCATACATCGTCCTCGAAATTGAGCGCTAACGTTAGCAATGTTGACGTGCAGCGGCAGCCGGAGGCTAACGATAGCTCACCACCATCATTGCCATCTAGCTCCACAAGTGAAGCTGTATCCGTGGCCGTGGCTGTGCGACCTTCTTCTCCAGCCAGCCAGGAGGAGAGGCTCGATTTGGCTGTGCCCGGCGGTGGTCCAACAGTTCCCCCAAGGGCCCCAACCGATAGGGGACTCTATGGCGCTATTGAGACCCCCGACGCCAAGATCTAAAGCTATATTATAGCAACCGGTCTATTTAGGCCTATCGGCCCATTCCCCAGAGACAAACATCAAGGAAACAGGTGCAATCCTCTTCTTAAAGCGCTGTGCCGTTGGCAGGCTGTGGTGGTCTGAGGCCAGGGCAGGCTGTGGTGGTCTGAGGCCAGGGCAGGCTGTGGTGGTCTGAGGCCAGGGCAGGCTGTGGTGGTCTGAGGCCAGGGCAGGCTGTGGTTGATAGCCTATCCCTATACAATACTTTTTTGTAGATTTGTTATGTACGTGTTTCCCCATATTTCAAGCTTGGTATGGAAATAAGTTATGACTCTTATCAACTGTTATGACCTGGCTCAAAAGGCCACAACAAAGAGGAGACATCAATGGTTAATAAAATATGTTTATTAAAGTAAGTAATTCAAATGAACCAAATTAAAGAAGTGCAAAGTGAGTAAAGCATGAGGTGTGGGCGTCAGTGGTATCAGTAGTGTAGATGCAGGGTGAGGATTGCATGGACGTGTATGTGTGAGGGTGTTGAGGTGCACAAAGTAAAGCAACTGAAGCAGCAACAGCATACTAAACAAAACCGGATGCTTGTAGGAAGGAGCAGAGAGAGCAGAGAGGGAGTTGCAGGGCACCGGACCCAGGTGCCCTAACACAGCACAGCCACACCCTCTCCAGGTGAGGTAGCATCACACAACTGGGATGTGTTATTTAAAAAAGTAACTATTTGAAAAGTGGGCTCTAATAAACTCATGAATACTGCTGTGTAATATATTTGTAAGAAGTGCAATAAAAGATAAACACAAGTTTCAGGTGTTCATATCCCATTATACTTTTTTTTAATTAGCTGCGGGCCAATTAAAAAAGGAATGTACTGTATTTAAAAAAGCCGAACATTCACATAAACATAGATTAAGAACATGAGAAGTCTACCTCTTCAGTGACGAACAAACTAAAGAAAAGATGGAAACATTTTAAAGGCAACTTTTTATTTATTTCTTTATTGGCAAATGCTTTGAATAAGGTTGAAGCAATGCGTCTATATACACCCCTCCGAACAGTGACATGTCAGAAAGCCTAAAGAAAAACACACTTTGTAACAGCTCGATTATATGATCGTTTTATACGCACACAGTTCTTTTGTTTTCCTTCAAAACGTTCACTTATTTTCAGTTTTTGGTTCGGGAAACATCTACAAATGTCTACATTAAACAATGCAATTAAGATATACATACATTTATAAAAACAAAGGTTAAAACATGCAGGGTGTGTAGTGCGTCACAACCTTTTGTAAAGTATTTTCAAAGAAAGGCAGACGGACCCACGGACAGAGAGGAGGGTTGATAATAATAATTGTTATATAGATATACAGTCATTTCCTAAAAAAACCTCTATGCCAACTCTCTTATATTGGTTTTAATTTATGTGCAAAAGAAGCTTGTCCATGTCCAACGTTAAATACATTTTGTTATGTCTAATGCTCAAGTCTATGCTACCAAGCTGTGAGGAGCTCAATATACAAAATGTGATAATTATATTATTTAAGTTTCACTGCCCAAGCCTTTAATGATCATTAAATGACTCACTTCCTGTGCTGTAGTAGTGCTCTTTGACCCTTTATTGTCCTGTGATGCTAACGCTAACCGAGCTAACAGACTGGTGCAGGGATGACGTATTTTTTTAATCCGACCCCGAAGGCAGCATCTCCCTGGTTCCCTCTGCTAAAAGCCAATGGGATTTCTCCATGGGTCTGTGGTAAACAAAACGTTTAGGAAAAGCTATAAAGGAACTACAGCACGGTCACTGACTCGCCTGTTAGCATCACACAACTCACCTAACTAAAGGTCATCACGCCCAACATTAGCCGCCGTTAGCTTAGCATGAAGTCATGTGACCGTGCTATGAGTCAGGTGATGCTAACAGGCGAGTCGTGATGCTAACATGTGAGCCAGGTGATACTAACTGGCGAGTCGTGATGCTAACAAGTGAGTCGCGTGATGCCAACAGGCGAGTCGTGATGCTAACATGTGAGTCAGGTGATGCTAACATGTGAGTCAGGTGATGCTAACAGGTGAGTCGTGATGCTAACAGGCGAGTCGCGTGATGCCAACAGGCGAGTCGTGATGCTAACATGTGAGTCAGGTGATGCTAACTGGCGAGTCGTGATGCTAACAGGTGAGTCGTGATGCTAACAGGCGAGTCGCGTGATGCCAACAGGCGAGTCGAGATGCTAACAGGCGAGTCGTGATGCTAACAGGTGGATTCGTGATGCTAACAGGTGACTCAGGTGATGCTAACATGTGAGTCAGGTGATGCTAACAGGTGAGTCGTGATGCTAACAGGCGGATTCGTGATGCTAACAGG
>NW_011355269.1:0-10387 GCF_000735185.1 Notothenia coriiceps
AGCACCTTACGTCTTCCTTCTCTCTGTCTGTACCTGTGTACTCATGTTCCGAATGACCCAGCTTCCCCCAAATTTCTTTTTGGTGTACGCCGGGATCGTGAGCCCTGGATCCTGAGTTGTGGCTGTGCCTGTTGCTGTGGTCCTGGATCCTGAGTCCTGCATCCTGAGTCCTGGATCCAGAGTCCTGGACTTCGAGTCGTGGTTGAGCCTGTCTCTGCGGTCCTGCCTGACTCTCATCATACTACTTCCCTGATGGCTCCCATAGGATTGTTGACATCCTCGTGGATTCATCTTCTTATTATAGACACATGCATTTCCAAACATTTGGTCTACCTACGCTGTAAAATGTATTATCTCTTCGATTTACACACGGCATGTGTTGCACGTCTGTACGTCCTGGGAGAGGGATCCCTCCTCTGTTGCTCTCCCTGAGGTTTCTCCCATGTTCCCTTTAAACTGTGGGGGTTTCTCTGGAAGTGTTTCCTTGTACGATGTGAGGGTCTAAGGACAGAGGGTGTCGTTTTCTCATACTGATATTCTGCACAAACTGTGCTGTTGTATTTGCTGTAAAGTGTCTTTACTGTAGGATATTTTTATTATATGTACAGCACTTTGGCTCGACCAAAAATCGTTTAAAAATGTGCTATATAAATAAAACTTGATTTGATTTGTTGTCTAAATGGAGATCGGCTAAGCTAACGCAATATAGGCTATATGCTCCGACCGTCCACACTCACAACGGCCTATACAGACATAAATAAACCAGCAACTGTATTCGCCATGACACACACAGTCTGTGGTTTGTACTTGTTTAACTTTTGTCTAGTTATTGAACAGATATGAGGAGCATGAGTGCAAACAGCTAACGACTGATGTTGTTTTTTCTGGGGTGCTCACGGGTGCTCATTGAAGATGTCACGGCTCCGCCTACACTGCGCTACTATAGTTACTGCCCCAGCTCCTAAACTGTAATGGAAGCGCAGCATTAAAGTGAGCCGGGCCTAATAAGGCCTAGCCAAACCGAGCGAGGCCTGCAGTGGAAACGCGCCATAAGACCAAAAGACAAACACAGACAAATACTGGAAGATGAATGCCACCCCAACCAAAATGGAAACTGCCAACTCAACGGCAACCAAAAGAAGCCTCCCTCTGGGACTCTCTAAGATTAATTGGTCGAAAGGCTTTATTTCAGGTTTATGTTAGTATTTAATGTCTCTTCTGGAACATGTCTCCATGCTCTAATGTTCAAAAAGCTCTTTATGTTTCTCATACTGCCTGTGCTGCAGCACCTCTTTTCACCCTCTTTCTGAAATCAGAGCTCAGTTTGCTCTGATTGGTTAGCTGGCCATCTCTGTTGTGATTGGTCAGCCACTTAGAGATGTCCCGCTCCTTAGCCTATCACCTACAATGTGAGCGCTAGCTAATAGGAGCGAGAGTGTTACATTGTGATGTCACTATGTTCCAGATAAAGATATATGGACATAGGTTATTATAAAAAGTGTGCAAATGTATTTAGTATCCTATCCATATGACCATACTCCCCGGGAAGATTTTTTTAAATGTTGAAGTTAAATGCGTCAATCTGGTGCACTAGATCTATGGACACATCTCTCACACCCATATGAAATGGAACCCTCTACAGATTTACTTTTAAACCCTCAGAGAGTTCTTTACCTCACTACCTTGTTGTTGATACAGCTCTATTATAAGTTAGCGCAGCTAGCTTACCAGATGCTAACAACAACAATCCCACACACACAGTGTGGGTCGAGCTTGAATGAAACAGAGACCCAGAAGTACTTACTTTACTGTATCATAGTGTTTTCAATGGCTTTATTGTATGATCAGTATGTCAGATGAACAGATCGCCACTGGGCTTACAACTAAAGACACAGCCACGCAAAAAAACGCTGCATGTGTACGGGTCCTTATGGGTACTGTACTTTTTGAAGTGCCGTAGTGGCGTTCCAGTGCGCTCCGGCAGCACTACACCCCTGATAGGAACCACCTTCATCTGTCTATCTTTAAGACTGAACTCCTGGTTTTGAGAGTTGATGTACCATCTCATCGCTGCTTCAAGTTTCTGAATCATCCCTATAAAAGAAAGGCAAACTGTTGTACTGTCCCTGCAGGGCCAGGAATATCAATCTGAACTCTCCTGTAAGTTCTCTCTGTTCAAGAATGCTTGAAGTCCTCCCTGTTCCTTGAGCTACCTGCTCACAAAATCTGCCCAGCACTGAATAGCCCAACTTGATCTTCTTTGAAAGGATTCTATTTTCTGTCACTTTTCGACAAAAGACTGAAAAAGGAATTGGATTGATGAAGACGCTGAAAAGTCTATCTATTGGAAGAACCTGAGCAAATAAATTGAGAAACATGACAAATGCTGATGCTTGTTTACACAAGGGCTTACTTCATGGTTTGCTGAGTATAGAAATGTTGAACATTATACACAACATTGTAAATGGAGCACCTGTGGAATATTTTGGAGTGACGTGTCTCTCCATTGCCATTTGCCAAAACCTAAGGAATGGAATATCTTTTGGAAGAATTATGTTTTCATCAAGTATAGACTCTCTGAACCTTTGATAAATAGTTATAATGCTCCTCGTGAAACACCTTACTAAAATGCTATTCTTTTCATTCTAAATGTTCTTACCAATCTGTAGTTTAGTGTCTGGTTTTACACAATTGTACATTTTTAAAGTGATCTTATCTATCTCTCTTTATTTCTTGTCTGAAAGAAAATCCAAGTACCATTATTTTTTGTGTTTTTGAAGTTAAAACATTGGGGGAAGTTGTTAGTGTGCAACATTTTAGCAGCAAGTGTAGCGTGCAGAACTAACGCTGCTTTAGCTGCCAGTTATTCTATCTACATTATGAACCAAAGTGTCAAACAGAATCTAATTACCGATGTATCACACCGTCCACACAGACGGAAAATAAATCCAGATCAATCTGAACTGAACACTATAGTGATCATACATGCAGGAACCCAGGCATGCGTATGTGTGACTGTGTTTTCTCAAAGTGAAGTGATGATATGACTCCGTAACGATGCTCGTAGGGGATCTGGCCCACACCCCAAACATCCCATTAGTGAAATGCTTTCCGAGTTATATTTATATCCAACATTATGTTAGTTTGACTGGGTTTGCCTGACTGGGGTCATTAGTTAAAGGGAAAGACTGTTGTAGTGCTTAACAGGTTTGGTGAGTTTTAAGAGAAGAACGCAATGACACATTAAATCAACTGGATCCCGCTCACATTATTATTAGGAGCTTATAAAATACAGCCTTGATACTTTAAAGGACAATTCTATCACAGGTGTATTACATTCGGGTTGGTGAGAGCTGTATCACAAATCAAACTGGATGGGACTTTCTAACCCCCTGTTTTTTTCACTTCACATCTCTACTGCTGATATCTGGAAACACAAAGACAAAACCCACCGGGTCAATAATGACGGAATCAAAATGATGAATGTAACCAAGCCAACAGATAATGTAAAAATTGATAATTGGCGGTAAAACCAGGTTTTGCCTTTCAAACATGTCTGGCTGACCTCAGGGTTTGTTAATACTTTGTCTGACTTATTTTCCCAGCATTGTCATTATGTTTCTGGCTCTAAACGTAATCTGCAGATTCAAAGTGTTTGTAGCGGTTTTAGGTAACATATGGTGCAGATCATTTGCATTCACAGCATAATGTTTACCCAGAATGCTCCCCCTTTCCTTTTTCCATTCTGCCTTCTCCCTTCCCTTCAACTGCTCAACCAATCAGACAATTGACTTATCATTTATTCAACTGATTTCATGTTTTGCTTCTGGAATTAAAACCTCAAACTGTTTTCCAAAAGTCTGTGTAGGCAGTGAATATAGAATTGTGTAAGCAATCATTCATTCTTGGCCTCATTAATCTACAGTTTTTTCATGAGGTCAAGTGTCTATCAAATACGTAGGAATTTACAAGAATATTAATCCAGGATGATTTTGTCATTACAAACACAGAGGAGGAATCGTTGGAAGAGTGAGTGATGTTAAAGCTGAGAAATAACATTTATTTAATACTTTATGAATAGCCGAATAGCTTCATAGCTAACGGTTCACTGGTA
The DNA here is from genome assembly GCF_000735185.1 of Notothenia coriiceps. Classification (NCBI taxonomy): domain Eukaryota; kingdom Metazoa; phylum Chordata; class Actinopteri; order Perciformes; family Nototheniidae; genus Notothenia; species Notothenia coriiceps. The sequence continues at coordinate 4,115 of NW_011355269.1, forward strand.
AAAAGCTAGGATCTTCATATCAGGTATTCAGATAAATATCTTAAACAAGAGCTTAAAGTTGCCTAATCTTTCAAATATATGCTGTATGTGCTAAAGGCAAACATTTAAGGGAAAACAATTGCACATCGTATGACAAAATGTGCTGTACCCCTGAAACACTCTGCACGTACACACAGCTTACTTAAAGATACAAACTAAGAGGTTGAGAGAAGTTGCATTTCAATAAAACTAAGCGTTCACAATTAAAAATAAATGACAAATGGAGCTACCTTGTTTTGATTGATTTGCTACTTTTATTTATGGTTATGCCACTTGTGATTTGTCTGTATGGCAGGTGATTGTGGAAAATCATCTAAATAGCCTAATCCCTTGTGTAACGAAAACATGATTTTATTTTAATAACAAGCAGAATAAAAAACAAAAGGTAGCCCACATTTTTTGGAGGACAATCATTTACTGATGGATTTTACTTTCATTAGTTTTGATAATGTAAACATTTGTAAATGTATTTGTTGTCTATGCTCTAGTTCGTATGACAACAACAACCTCTTACCTTTTTTTCAGTAGCCCTTTGATAGTTGACAAAGATTCAGCCACGGTTCATTGAATAGAACAAATTGACCAAAAAAAATGAACTTTAGCTGTTTCAAGTCATTCCCTTGAGAGTTAAGTTATACAGTATGTGAGAGTGAAACTAGTATAATGAAAATAAGTGAGGGGCAACCTCAGTGTATAGAGCCAAGGTGACCACAGTTTTTATTTTAATTAGGGCCGGGACTCGATTAAAAAAATTAATCTAATTAATTACAGCCTTTGTAATTAATTAATCGCAATTAATCGCATTTTTTATCACATATAAATATTTGACCTGAGAACAGTGAGAAGCAATTTTTTTCACATGGATTTTAGTATACCATTGAATAATGAGTGAATACATAAGCTTAAGCAACAAAACATTGTTTATTTTTTTCAAGGATGTACTTAACCAAGACCAACAGAAAAGTGCAATTTTTGCCATAAAGTGTAGCAATAGCATATTTAGGAATATAGTACATTTCAGAGATTCAGGTAGCCTATAGGTAGGTAGACCTTCTGTAAGCTATAACACTTTTTTTTAAAAGTATAATAGAATACTTTCAAGTACATTCAGAACATTGGAAACCCTGGCTATTAGAAAACATCTCTCTGATGCTTCAGAGGCCATAACAGACTTTGTTGATTTACCAACAGTTGATTTAAAAAATCTAATCAATTTCAGTCCAACTCTCTCAATAACCTTGGCCAAAACAATAAACAGTTCAACATAAAGTGCCAGTTGCACCAACAACATAATAAATAGTTCAACATAAAGTGTACTGTACCATTTAAAATAAAATAAAAAAGTGCCAGTGATTGACCTCAATCCCTCCTATTCTTCCAATATCCTGATGAAAAATAAAATCTCTCTGTTGCATAGGCCACTGTTTGATCAACGCGAATTGGGTGTGGGTCCTTGTACTCCGAGTCGGGCTAACGTCCACGCTAGCTTCCACGCTAGCTGCTATATGTTTTGCATTGAGGTGATACTTGAGGCTTGATGTGCTGCGGTGATAAGCAAATTCCTTTTTGCATAATTTGCAAACAACCGTGCTCTTATCGATGCTTCCATCCGTCCGTTTTTTAAAACAAAATGTCCCATCCACGGGGCCAACCAAAGCGGTCTCATCAGCTTGTTCGTTCATGTTTGACTATTTTTCACTGTGGTATGTTGTTGTTTGAAGTCATGAGCGTTAGTTGGTGCTCCAGTATAATCGGTACCCCTGAAACTCATCCAGTGAGAAACGTTCCGCGGTGCAAAAATAAGTGCGATTAAAATGCGTTAATTTTTGTGTAATTAATTAATCTTAATTAACGCGTTAAAGTCCCGGCCCTAATTTTAATATAACTTGTTTAATAGTTGCAAAATAACAACAGCAGCCTATTTTCTTCCCATTACAGCTCGGTCACAAAACCGTTTGGCTGCCCCCCCTCTCACCCCCCCTCTCCACCAGCAGGGCTCGCACGCCCAATTTCACTGCAGCCGCCTGCGTCTTGTTGAATGATCTGTGCTGATCATTCAACATCTGAGGTCAGCCCCCACCCCCCCGACTGACAGCCTCCACCTGGAGATGTAGTCTCTGCTCCGGACAGCTGCTACAGTCTGCCTCCAACATATATTAGTTTATGAGCTCACTCACTTCTTCATGTTTGTTTCTCTGTGGACTAGAAATGGCCCTCCTGTTGCTTAAAAGCCTGCAATAAAACCTCCCAAAATCTATATTTCAGCGGGAAAGAAGTACTGTACTAAGATATTTTACTGAAATAAAATTAGAAATACTAGTGTTAACAAGTAGAAGTCCTGAATTTAAAATCATACTTGAGTAAAAGTACAAAAGTATTAGCATCAACAAATACTGAAAGTACCAAAAGTAAAAGTACTTGTTGTGCTTAATGTCCCATAATCATACAGTATATATTAAATTACTGGATTATAATTTGTTATGCAATAATGTGTTTTTTATTCTTTATCCAGCTGCAAGTGGAGCTCCTTTTTAAATACTTAATTTACTGCTGAATATTTTACCAATAGCTATATGGCTTAGTTTATTTCCTAGTTTATTTTATATTTTGTGTTAGCTAATAATCTGAATCTCTTAAGTAAGTAACTCACTTTGTCAAATACATGTAGTGGAGTAAAAAGTACAATATTTACCTCCAAATTGAAGTGGAGTAGAAGTATGAAGTAGCATAAAGTATAAAACTAAGTAAAGCAAAACAAAATCATACTTAAGTGCAATACTTGAGTAAATGTACTTCACTACATTACACCACTGTACCTCAGTCATGTTTAGCTCATTATGAATTGATATCTCCATCCTTGGTGAGTAACTGAATGTTGTATCTGTGTTTAAAGCCGGAGAACCTTCTGTTAGCCAGTAAGCTGAAGGGGGCTGCGGTGAAGCTGGCGGACTTCGGCCTGGCGATCGAGGTGCAGGGAGACCAGCAGGCCTGGTTCGGTCAGTACACTCTGTTTCATAAATGAGGTCTTCATGAACGTTACTGACCCTTCATTATTTTTGCATGGTTGTCACTCTTTCTTATTTACAGGCTCATTCACAATAATACTGTCTGAGCTGGGCTACTCAGAAATGCCATCAAAGAGCATTTGTCCCACATGTTTGCCACAGTGTACTGCAGGCCTAGTTCTGTTGTTGTTATCTAATATTTATTATTAATAGTATTAGTATATATAAAAATAGTAAAAGTTAAACATTTTGAATGTCATAGATGCGCCCTTTGCATTCGGCCCTGGCACTTAGACAGTTTATTTTGATGAAAGTAAAATCAGAGGAGTAGGATTGTGATGGGATAGTTAAACTCTGTCATGTTTTGATCCTGTAAAACCAAAATCACACTTTCATGGATCCCATTGATCCTATGTTTTTTTTCTCAGGCATGATTAATTTAGAAATAATGTTTTCCAAAAATAGAAACTACAATGCTTGTAAAATAATTCTTCGTAATTATGTTTTTAAATATTGAATGATGTTACTTCCCGATTCCAAGCCCCTTTTAAAAATTAATTGCATCCTCAGGGTTTGTTGCTGATGCTCTTATCCAATTTTAGACACTAAAAGTTTAATTTCCTCTCACATGACAATGGAACATTGGTGCACTTTTTTCTCTTTCCCAGCTGATGAGAAAAGTAAATGCGATGAAGATGTTTGTCCTACTTTGGTTTTTGCGATAAACTGCAAAATCAAATAAATATCTTCATGTGCCATTTTAGGATTAAAGTTCTTCCTGTCCGAAGAGACAAGGTGTGCTATTGCTCTCGGCTGTGGATTGAATATCTGTCACTTCTATTTCTTCCCCCGGTATCCCCTGTAGAATAGAGAAATAATTGTTCTGTTCCCCTGCTCCCATCTGGAACCAGTTCACATTGTGTTCTGACTTTAGTTCTACACGCACTACATTTCTGCTGCTACTTGAGGCTTTTTTAAAAGTAGGCTGAATTTGGATGTTCAAGAGCAAAACTGCTAAATGATTTTCTTAGGAGCTTGTTAACCTCGGCTCATAAACGTTATGGGACCACTGATCCTTAGCTACTGGAAAAAAGTGTATTGACAGGGGCTATCTGAAAGGTGTCTTTGTTTGTGCTTGTGTTTCAGGTTTTGCCGGTACACCAGGCTACCTGTCTCCAGAGGTGCTGAGGAAAGATCCGTACGGCATGCCAGTGGACATGTGGGCCTGTGGTAAGTAATAGGGCCCTATTACACTTTGGGCTCTGGTTTCAGACAGTCCTGCAGCAGAAAAGAGCTATTTGAACATAAAGCATGGAGACATGTCACAGTAGAGACATTACATACAGTATAAGTTTGAACCTGAAAAGGAACATGATAGGGCCCCTTTAACTGTTGGTGTGATAAACCTTGGTAAGCTCATTGAGCAGGCACAAACACCATGGCAGGAGACAGCCATTCAGATTAAAGGGACTGCCAGCAAAAATATAGGCTCTTAACGAGAAGGATCTTACATGTATGAGAAGTGGCTACAGTATTTATGAACAGTATCACAGGAATGTTATATATAGTTTGTATTCTGAATGTCCATGATTATCTATGAAATGGCATGTAATGTCTCCTGATTGTTTCACAAACTGTTAACCCATCTGTTTGGATTGTACCTTGGTAATGAAATTCAAAACAAAAAAAACACCTTCAAAAAAAGAGAATTTAGGTATGACTTCTTGAAGCGAATATATCTGCACTGTCCTTGTAGTTTGAATCTCTTTGTTTTTTTGCACTTATTCTAAGTCACTGTGGATAGAAGCACCAGCCAAATGAAATGTGATGTTATTGCTCTTTTTGTTCCATAAGTCAGAGAGTTGTTATTATTGTGATCAATAGAGCCAGTAATCAAGAGAGCAAGAGAAACCCACCCCCCCTGATCCTGTGCTGTTTGTAGTTACGTACAGAGGGCTCTTGCCTCCTGCATTAATCATTGCATTCGCTCATTACATTTGTGACTGGCCAGAACACACGCACGCACGCACGCACGCACGTACGTACGTACGTACGTACGTACGTGCTGACTCACTGAGTCCACACACACAATGGCCGGTGTTGTGTTTATGGTCAGTCTGTCTCATCGTCAAATACAGGCCCCTTTCATCTCTTCCTGGCAGCCCATTACCCAATCAGAATCCCCCTTTTCTGCTCACACAATCACTGAGTGTGCATGGTACTACACTGTTCTTTATTTATACATCATGTATATTTGTTTTCTTCCATTCTCACCTTGTTCAGATGGCCCTGAGAGCTCAAACACAGCAACCAAGGAAAACACTTTACACTAACACAGACATGTGCTGCTTTGAGAAGAAAAGAGAAAACACAAACAAATACAGAAACATGCTGCAAATACTAAAAACCCAACCAAATACAGATAAAGAAACACCGAATACAAATTGGCGCTGCAAAAACAGAAAAAACATATATTTTAATAACATAAACACTCTGGCAAATAAAAAGTATTGTTAATATAGTAATGCAACCGTCATTATCAATGCAATATCATTTAATCAACCAACTCGTATGCACTTTAAACTACTTTTTAAATGCACTTTATAGCTTTTTTTAACTTCTTTCTTTTAATTCTGTGTGACTGGCGAAGCTCGTCCGGCAGCATTGACACACAAAAAACACATAAAAACGTGTGGAATGACCGGGACCGGGTTGCTAGGTCTTTTATAAGAGATTCACTTAGTCATTTTCACGCAAATCGCAGAAAACTGCGATCATTTGCCCAACAGGAATGAATGGGAAATCCATTTGAATAGAGCTTAAAAACATCCCACTTTGACCCCATTACAGATTCCACATACTTTAACGTAGAACAAAAGTTACAAGTTCAAGGTTCAAGGCTTTTATTTGTCATACGTACATACAGTGGGGCAAAAAAGTATTTAGTCAGCCACCAATTGTGCAAGTTCTCCCACTTAAAAAGATGAGAGAGGCCTGTAATTTTCATCTTAGGTACACTTCAACTATGAGAGACAGAATGGGGGGAAAAGAATCCAGGAAATCACATTGTAGGATTTTTAATGAATTAATTGGTAAATTCCTCGGTAAAATAAGTATTTGGTCACCTACAAACAAGATTTCTGGCTCTCACTGACCTGTAACTTCTTCTTTAAGAGCCTCCTCTGTCCTCCACTTGTTAACTGTATTAATGGCACCTGTTTGAACTCGT
>NW_011355270.1:0-2090 GCF_000735185.1 Notothenia coriiceps
AATCTTTAACACCCTTCACATGCTCACACACTCATCTGTAACACCCTGCACATGCTCACACACTCATCTGTAACACCCTGCACATGCTCACACACACTCATCTGTAACACCCTGCACATGCTCACACCGTGGCTCTCACACACTCATCTGTAACACCCTGCACATGCTCACACACTCATCTGTAACACCCTCCACATGCTCACACACTCATCTGTAACACCCTGCACATGCTCACACACTCATCTGTAACACCCTGCACATGCTCACACACTCATCTGTAACACCCTGCACATGCTCACACACTCATCTGTAACACCCTGCACATGCTCACACACTCATCTGTAACACCCTCCACATGCTCACACACTCATCTGTAACACCCTGCACATGCTCACACACTCATCTGTAACACCCGGCACAGTGGAGGTCTGAGGAGAGACGATTTGACAGCTTTAGGTCTTAAAAGAAAGATTTAGTGAGAGGAAGGGATAGCAGAGTAAATCGCCCCGACCGCAGCTCCTAGATTTAGACTTTATAAAATGAACATGAGTGAAGGTGGCAGAGTGCAGAGGAACATGAACCTGCAGTGTGGTCAGGTAAAGTGCTGCAGTGGACCGGAAACAGCGAAAATTGTGCAAAACTCAAATAATAAATTGCTATGTGGCTGCAGGTGATTCTCTAGTTGTATGGCGTGTTTTTCTATTGACCGGTAACGCTAGACTACATTATTAGATAGGATGGATGGATGGATGGATGGATTGGCGACATGCAATGTGTTGTCTTGGTTACAGCCTGGTCATTTCCCCAGTATTTGATTGCACGAGACGAGTAGGAAAGTTATAGTGCATAAGAATATCTCTAACTTAGTATGCAGGATGAGATCTTATTATATTTACATCTTCCTGCCTGTCTGAAAGCCTTTCACAGAGCAGCGTGCAGGTGATCAGCATGCACGCTGCTTCCTGCGGTGATATTGGCACACAGAGCTGCTGGGAGAGAGTTGTTTTGCTGCCTGCTGCAAACCAGACGCTGTTTTAAATCATCCCGACAGCTTAGTACGCCTGCCCGGTGCTGCTGGAAGACTCATGGGCTTTTTAGCAGTTGACCCACGACCTTGTCCTCCTTCGGCCTTTTGTGCCTGCGCTGAATACATCCATATCTCACCGTGAACACCTCAAATGCACATGCAATCACCTTCTAGGAGGTACACGTGGAGATGTTGTAAAGATTTCTACAGCATGACTTTACAACATTGATGAATGGCTTTTTACCAATTCCCAATGCCAGTGGCTTAATTGCTATTATAGATAGATAGACGGATAGATAGATAGATAGATGGATAGATAGATAGACAGACAGAGAGATGGATAGATGGATGGATGGATGGATAGATAGACAGACAGATAGACGGATAGACGGATGGATAGATAGACAGATAGATAGATGGATAGACGGATAGATAGATAGATATATGGATAGATAGATGGATAGATAGATAGACAGATAGACAGACAGATAGACGGATGGATAGATGGATGGATGGATAGATACTTTATTGATGTTTAAGGGCTTTGTCTCGCTATGTAAAGGGATTTGTTGTGAAGTCATCCTATTGATAGTGATGTTGGACATATGTGAGGTGTAGAAATATCATATCGTTGTAATAATTATTCTTAAAAAACAGATTTTGGTTAATATGCAAATAGAAATGTCTAGTTGACTCCTATGAGCTGATCGTCCTCATTTACTGAATACTTGAAGTGCTCTGATTTGGCTGATATCTCTTATCTTCTGATAAACTTATAATAATAAACTTGTTTCATAACTTCTTTATTCCTTCACGGGTGCAGAAAAGTCCCAAAGAGAGAGTTAATATAGAGAAATCTTTACTGTACTGCGTAAAAACTCCTCCAGCGTTTCTCATTAGGACCTCACAACTCGAGGGCTTTCACTTCCCGACGCTTTGATCTAATCCTGCAGCCGAGAACAATCTCATTTCTTAGGTTATTTTCTTCTATTAACAAGAGCAGTCACTCTGCAAGTCTTCAGAAGAGTTATTTGATCTTCTGTTGAAGTAACCCCCCCCCCCC
>NW_011355270.1:2103-3787 GCF_000735185.1 Notothenia coriiceps
CCCCCTCCCCCTCTTTCTTCTCCTCTCTGCTGCATCACAAGCTGAACCAATTCATTAGAAGCTCAGAAAGTCAATTATGGTAATGGTTCCCTCTGCCAGGGGAAGTGGAGACTCAGCAAAGCCAGACATACTCTTTTTATCGCACTTCTACATAGTCTTCTATATATTTTATTTAGTCCTCGTTTAAATGTGCAAATGGATCCTGTGAAGTGTAGAGGGCAAAGGGGCTGAAGAGGGGGGGTGATAAAGGAGGTTCCTCTGATAGCAAGGCAGTGTCCGGAGACCAGGAGTCCCTCTCTCTTATTCACGCCGAGCATCGGGGAATCTCCCTAATTATGAACCGCGCTTCCGACACGGCTCCTGCCTGGACGCCCCTGCTTATCCACTCCCTTCTTCTTCTTCATATCTTTTTTGGATCCCTTCGCTCTGGGGAAGCCATGTCACGCTGCATTCATCCAGACGCCTCTCCCACTGCCCCTAAATCCCTCCGCTTTCTCTCTCTCTCAAAGTGAAAGCTTGGCTAATTTCAACAAGTGTGTGCAGCTGGCATGCCAGAGAGCCGGAGTTTGAATTCACTTATCTCATTTAGTGGCAAACGTGAGTGACAGGCAGAGAGAGAGCGCACTGAACCACTGTGCAGCCCGTATGTGCATGTTCGAATATGCTCAAATAAAGGTTTTGGGGACATTTATTCTCCTGTAAAGACGCTTTATGTGTACTGTAAATACACCACTGGTATATCATAGCTTGGCATCTTGCCATTATTGCATTTCTCCATGTTGTGCTTTGGGCTGTCGTTAGAGACATAGTTGGGATTTTAAAGTTTGGAAGGACTTTAATAGACAATTATTTCTCATTGGTGGAAAGCAACTCAGTAAAGTTACTTAAATACTCAATACTTAAGTATATTTTTAAGGTATTTCTACGAGTCTTTCCATTATATGCTTCTTCATACTTCTACTCTAAATTGGAAGAATATATTGTACTTTTTACTCCACTACATTTATTTGACTAGGATTAGCTACTAGTTACTTTGCAGGTTGATATTATAAATAAATTAAAAACAATTACTAATGGATTATGACGTTATTTTATGGATTACGATGGTAAAATTACAAGTACAACTGATTTGGGATTATTCTGAAAATGGACATGGATTTTATTTGTATTTCTACACTGTGGTATTACTACTTTTACTGAAGTTAAAGTTCAAAGTGTAATCTCCAACCTCTGATCTTTCTTAATTTAGCTACACACTTTAAATCAAGTCAAAGTCAGCTTTATGGTCAAAATGTCTACATGTGTTATTCATACAGAAATCTTGAAATACCGTTTCTCGCAGTCCCACAGTGTGACATACATAAAACAAGATACAAAAAGGGCCTAGATAAACGGGGTATAAGACTAAGTAATAGTAGTAATAAGTACTAGTTAATAATACATTTAAAAACACAATCCACAGAACATGAATTGACATTAATGCAAGTATTCTTTAGTGCAAATGAGAAAATTAAGTTTAAAGTAGTTTCAGTGCAGTAGCAGCGGAGATGGGTAGAAAAGTGACTGGTGCTGGATGAGGGAAGGGTGTGTGTGTGTGTGTGTGTGTGTGTGTGTGTGTGTGTGTGTGTGTGTGTGTGTGTGTGTGTGTGTGTGTGTGTGTGTGTGTGTGTGTGTGTGTGTGTGT
>NW_011355272.1:0-2441 GCF_000735185.1 Notothenia coriiceps
CTGGACTTTCCAACACTATTCTGGACTGCTTCCTTGTTGCCTATCCTGCCGGCCCCTGACCTTCCTATCTCATCTTTACCCCGCTAACCTAGATGACTTCAAAGAAGACTTCAGTTGAGTCAAGGCGAGCTCTCCTCCTCCACCCATATAACTGTGCTATTGACCTGCAGCACAGCATGACCCCTCCCAGTTGTTGTCTGTACTCCCTGTTTCAAGCTTTCATCCACCGCTGTCGCTAGACCTAGACTCAAGCCTGAGCTCCTCACCACCATCCATTGCTCTCCACACCTACAAAAGGGGGCTTCTCGTGGGACTCTACCTGAGCCTTCCCTCCTGAAGAGGAGGAGGTGGACACATTGATGTATCTGATTTGTATTATCGTCCTTAAAGAATCCTTAACATGAACTGTGTGACGGAAGCATAGACTGTATAAGAAGTATATGTAGTTACCGTGATTTCGGCCATCAGCTTGTTAACTACAACTTTAAAGCTATGGTCTGGCATGTTGGCAGTTACCATCTGTTAATTAGAACAGGGACACATGGATTTCAAATAGACTATAACCAGGGTCGTCCCTCCTTACAGGCCGATCACGCAGACTGCGTGGGGCCTCACCTCGCGGAGGGGGCATCATCTTGCGGAGGGGGCCTCATCTTGCGGAGGGGGCCTAAACTGAGCCGTAAATGCGGCGCAATTAGTGTGGCGCGGCACGGTTTCGCCGTTGCGAGGCTCCACTAGCAACCCCCCCCTTCGACGACGACGACGCTCGCGAAACAGAGGGCTTCATCATATAACTTTGCGTGGGGTCACCCAAAATTGGATAATATTAAACCAAAGGAAAATGCGTACTAGCTACTTGACAACCAAAAGATAGCCGCAGCCTAAACCATACTCTGGTTTTGTAGTTATTTTACTCTAAATTAGAACCTAGGGATTGAGAACATAAACTTATAAGAAATACTTTTCAGACAGAAGAAAACAGGAAATTAGTTTATTGCTTTCAATAGAGAGACCTCCCTTTCCGCTGGACCTCCATGGGATCTTATTTCGGAAAAATTATGTATTGAAGTCAATGGCGAGAGAAAAGTTATCTTTTGATCCCATTTGAGTTGTGCCATGAATTACACATACAGTATGATGTTTGTCAATTTAAAAGATAGTTTTGCAAGTTAAAAAAAATGTTTTTGCTGTAAAACTGTGAAGTAAGACCTTTTTTGTGTGAAACTGCAGAATGAACGACACCTCTGCACTGTCAAATATTACCATGATTTCACAATATTTAGCTGTAATATTTTACAATAAATTACTGTTTTACCACTATACAGTATTTACCTGTAATGTTCACAATATAATACTGTAATTTGAATTTCACAGTGAAATCAATACAGGCACAGTTAATTACTGTGAATGTACAGGATAAATGATTACCAGGATTTCACAACATGTTACCTGAATATTTCACAGTAAAATACTGTATTCAGACCATCCTCTGTGATAACACAACAAGTGATTTTCTTGCTTTTATCACTCTTGCTTGGCTTTAAATACTAATTTATTTCTTTGGTGCAGGTTTTACTTCAATTGAAAGGGGCACCAATGCATTTGCCTTAAAATAAACGATGCAACATATAAACTGTAAAATTGAAATTGTTGTCTTGGCTTATTGTTTTCAGGTGCTTCCTGCATTAATCCTGAGACGGGCTCGAAAGCCAAAAAGAGGCAAGGCAATTTAAACCCCAATGTCAGCACATTCTTCAGAAAATTGTTGACTTCGAGTGGATGTCTGTGCATGTGTTAAGTGCTACCCTCCTTGTTTTCTGTCTCCCTGCCTCCGCCTCTGCCCAGGTGCACCTGGTCTGCCCCTGGCTCCGCCTCTGCCCAGGTGTTCCAAATTCCACTCAGCCGTGTGTATATATAAAGAGAAGCTGGAGGAGAAGGATGTCTCGCCTATCCTAACGCCGGGAGACACTCTCCTCAGAATACCTCTTTGCCATTTTGAGCTGTAGGCCATATTTTTGCAGATGTGTTTATGTTTAGCCTGGAGGACCGGGGCCCTTTCTCATTTCTCTAACTCCCCTCCTCGACTCCCCTCCTCGACTCCTATCCTCGAGACTTAGTCCTGCCCACAGGAGATGTGAGCGGAGGAGTCGAGGAGGGGAACCGAGGAGAGAGGAGGGGAAGCAGCAGGCGGTTAGAGAAATGAGAACTCCTCTCCTCTGAACGGTCATTTTAAAGAGACGTCCATTAATGATGACAGGAGGCACAGCAGCCCTCTGTCTGATGGACAGATGTGTTCATGACGACTTATATATTTACTTTTAATTAATTCACAGTGCGGTATAATGAGACAATAACAGGCTACGGATGCGGACACACACCCACACACACTTACACACACACACACATATATATATATATATATATGTACAGTATATATTTAT
>NW_011355273.1:2500-4203 GCF_000735185.1 Notothenia coriiceps
TACTGTAACTGTACACAGTGTTGGAAAGTACATATAAGAAGTACTTACAAATAAATACTTAACTTAAGTATTTCCTTTTGATACTGCTTTGTACGTCTCCTCAGAGGTGAATATTGTACTTGCGTACCTTTGTCTGTAGTTCCTTTTAAGATGATCTGCAGAGGATTCAACATGTTTGTGTAACTGGAGGATGAAGTGTGTATACTTTCTGAATATAAATATTTAAAAATCAGCTGGAAGTGCATCGTCACTGAGAGGAGAGCTTCCGAGAGGCTCGTGAGATACAAACATGTTATGAAATATGCTGCAGGTTAAACTAGCCAGCAGAGTGTGAAGGAGACACAACGAACACTTCCCCAAACAGCTGTTTCATTAAAAAACAAACAATCTTTAAATATGTGAAAAAAGTCTGAAAAACACCCAAAAGAAATCTGAAAAAAAACAATCTTAGAAATATGAAAATGGTACAAAAATATGTCAAGATTTGGGGTACTTTTGCTTTTAAGTATTTAACATTTGGCTGGTAAAACTGTTACTCAAGGTTTTAAATGCAGGACTTGTACTTGTATTAGAGTAGATTCAAAGTGTGTTATTCATACTTTAACTCAAGGTGAGACACTGCATGCAGTTATTTAAAATGCTGGGCTGATTTACTTCGTCTCCTTTCAGACTAGTGGAATGAAAACATCTTATAATCCACATCCAGGAGTTTATGTCACTAACTGTGTCTGTTTGTGTCTGTAGATCACCAAAAGTTAGCATTACATAAAGCTTAATAAGCATATTTAAACATACATTAGAGAACACTTGTAATATAAAAAGTAATTATGTTAATGCCAGAAACGAAATGGGGAAGTTTCAAGAGGATATCGGAAAGAATGCCCTAAAAACTCTCTGAAAATGTCCTTAAAAAACGTTTAAAAAGAGGAATATAATGTTATATAAAATCAGACCTAAAAACAAATGAAACATGTCTGACAGCATTCTGAAATAAAAAGGTGAAAAAAAAGCTGGATTTATATCAGAGAAATGTACAATAATTGTCTGAAGTGTATGTGAGAAATATTTGAATACAATAGCCCAAAAATGCGGGAAAACTCTCTGAAAAAGTCCTTAAAATAGACGTAAAGACCCTTAAAGAGCAACTTGCAGGTTAGAGACACCAGTGAATAAATGTGTAGGAAAATGACGAATAAACTAGATTTTCCAAAAAATATACAGAAATATAAACTACAGTGACATCTGGCGTCGTTTTAGTAAGACATTTTCACTTCAAAAAAGCCTCCGCACGTGACCTCCCGCGTGTGACGTGACAAGGGGGAGAGCGGCCGGTCTAACGTATGAATAAACATGGATCACAATGCCAGTTTTGACACAGAAGAGGTTGAAAATATATATTCGAATGCATATGATTATAATTATGAGCCTGCTAGGCGTCCAAGAGACCAGGAGCAGCCAAGGATTAAAAGAAATAAAGGCCATCGGAGAGAAATTGAGCTGTGGTGTGAGGAGAACCAGTGGAGAACTGGGCAGCTGTCTTGGTGAGTGACCGGCGTTAGCTACAGAATGTTAGCTAACGTCACATCACAACATTGTGAAGTTAGCTATCATATATCAGGCTATAACTAAAGTAGCATTGATAATATAGTAACGTTACTGGCAGGACTGTTGATACTGATCCATAACAGAAACTAATGCGCAAG
>NW_011355274.1:0-6883 GCF_000735185.1 Notothenia coriiceps
AATACTGTATTCAGACCATCCTCTGTGATAACACAACAAATTAAGGGATTTTCTTGCTTTTATCGCTCTTGCTTGGCTTTAAATACTAATTTCTTTCTTTGGTGCAGGTTTTACTTAAATTGAAAGGGGCACTGCTGCATGTGCCTTAAAATAAACGATGCAACATATAAATCTATGTAAAATGTAAATTGTTGTCTTGGCTTATTGTTTTCAGGTGCTTCCTGGGCATTAATCCTGAGACGGGCTCGAAAGCCAAAAAGAGGCATGGCAATTTAACCCCCATGTCAGCACATTCTTCAGAAAAATGGTTGACTTCGAGTGGATGTCTGTGTAGACATGTGTTAAGTGCTCCCCGCCTTGTTTTCTTTTCTGTCTCCCTGCTGCCCAGGTGCACCTGGTCTGCCCCTGGCTCCGCCTCTGCCCAGGTGCACCTGGTCTGCCCCTGGCTCCTTCTCCTCCAGCTTCTCTTTATATATACAGACGGCTGAGTGGAATTTGGAACACCTGGGCAGAGGCGGAGCCAGGGGCAGACCAGGTGCACCTGGGCAGAGGCGGAGCCAGGGGCAGACCAGGTGCACCTGGGCAGCAGGGAGACAGAAAAGAAAACAAGGCGGGGNTATTAAAATATTTAAAGTTGGAATAAAGTATAAACTACACAACACAAGTATAATGCACAGCAATCCATAAGAGAAGTCCGATATGTTCATGAAAACTCCCCAGGAGACACCAACACAAAGTGGCCGAGTGGACTCCGGAGTTGCACTGTATGATCTGTGGTGTAGTGGGCTGTCACTCAAAAACTGAGCAGCCAATGGGGACACACCCCTGAAAGTCCCGCCCACATGTTTGTGTCAAAATCGAAAACAAAAAATGAGGGAGCGCAAACAGAAGAGCTGCAGCGAGAGAAAAAGTCTGATCATTGAGAAAGAAGAAACAAGAACGGCAAACAAATACCTATAGTTTACATGATCACACAAATGATTTGTTTGCAACTTATAGTTTTATTTTTGAATTTTTTTTTATTTTGCTTGACTCAGTTTCTTTTTCTTTTAAACTCATAGTTTTGCTTTATTCTGAGAAAGTGTTGCTTTTTCTTTATGATACAAAACTAATCCCATACTTAGTTGAAAGCCCAGTGGCGATCTGTTCATCTGTCCTACTCCTCATACAGTCAATAACTTTGTTGTTATTAGCATCTGGTTAGCTAGCTATGCTAACGAATATAAGAAGCTTTTTCTACAACCAGTCACCATCATTATAGTTATACAAAAATAAGAGAATAAAGTAAACTGGTATAAAATACTATATTACAAAAAAAGTTGATATTAATAAACAAGAATACAGTTTAAAAGGGGAGTGATTTGTAAAATATCCATAAAGAAAAAGAAAATCTGCTTACAGTTCTGTTTCATATGGGCGTTGAAAGATGTATCCATAGAGCTCCTAATGTTGCTCTCAAAGTGCACCAGATTGATGCTTTTAACTTCAATATTTTAAAAAAAATCTTCCCGGGGGAGCATGCCCCCCGGACCCCCCTAGAGGAGGTGAGGTCTCCCCCTCCACTTAAATCTTGTCCACATGGGTAGGAAACTAAATACATTTGCACACATCTTGTGTACATATCTTTCTGTTTTGGTGGTCATGCCACAACCGTGCACGTGCATGCATGCGCGAGTCATGGTAAGATATCTGGATTAAGAGGTTGCTTTTTATTTGCACAGCATGAAAGAAAGGCCAAATGAATGGGCTGTGATTTTAGTATTTTTAAGCAGAGGTCAATAATTGTACCGTCCTTGGAGGATGTTGAAAAAATGTAAATGGCCCTTGAGAGGAAAAAGGTTCCCCACCCCTGTCTTAGATTATCTCAATTATTTTCAACAATTCTCAAACCTAGAGAAATGTGTAGTTTCCATTTATACTCAAAACATCCAACTGAAAGAATCTTAACGTTATTTTGAGCTTGTCATGAAGTATCGTGGGATTGTCTTTTTCTTCAGCTGTCAAGAAAAAGACAATCCCAAGATACTTCATGATAAGCTCAAAATAGTTTTTTCATTATTTTGACCAGTGCCACTCTTCCGGACTTCTCTACTTCCAAGCCATTTTTATTTTAAAACTGTTCATATTGTGTTGACGTTAAGCCTTCAACATAGTTTTCCATTAACTTGATGATGCATTTACCCATTTGCCCTATTAGACATATAATAGGAAAATAGAACTTGTTCTTCTCTAATTTTTAAGCAGGAGTCAACTTATTCGCAGGACCACACTTGAGTCATGCCAGCGCGTTTTCTGCTCCTGAGTGTATTATTTCTAACATCTTGACACATGTTGAATAGTTAAATGGTTCTTCCTCCGTTTATACACAGTCAGCATAGAGAGACAGAGGATGTCAGTGAGGGAGAGAGAGGCTGTTAATGGATTACATGGATACTACACTGAAGAGGCCTGAAGTTCTTTCAGCACCTGTGCTCGAAGAAGTGCTTCGCAGGGAAGTGTCCATGTTGTGATGTTTGAGCTGCTATGGATACGTACTAAATCATTCAACAAACTAAACATAGTGTGGAGTTTTGGGATTACATACTAGCGCTGACTTTTTTGCCTATGATCAGCTCAGTGAAATAAAATGACAGTGTTTTAACAGTATACTGCAATATGATGATAATAAAAAGTCTTCCTGTTGCAGGTTTTGGAAGACGGATGGTGTCATGTATACAAATTACACTTCAACATCAAAGTGTGTTGGGTTTTTCAATGAGTCTCTTTCAAGTCTGAGATGTGCACTTCCTCCCTCAGATCTGAATACGTTCACACCTCCATGTGAAAAAAAGAAAAACGGCACTTGAAAAAGAAGCTCTCCTATTTGCGAAATCACAGCAGATGGACGGACTGATGTGCAGGCTGTACTTTACTTTTCCCTCATTACAGGTTATACAAAGTAACACTTTATTGATGTAATGATTCGGATGTTTGAGATTTTAAATCACAGTGCATCTTCTGGGTGTCTCTGGACTGTAATTATGTATTTCAAAGGTCTGTTTAAAGCAGAAATGGCTCACACTCAAAGGCGATTTACTTTCTGGGAGTGACAATTTACCTGTCCATTACCACAGCTAAAGTGGCTCTGCTATGATACAAAAACCACACTGTAAAATGTTTGGCTGTAAAATTACAGTAAATTACTGTCTACTAGTTGCATGGATTTCACAGTAATTTACTGTAAATATTTCACAGTAATTGACTGTAAATATTTCACAGCAAATTAGAATAAAAGTACAACTAAATACTGCCCATGGAATTACTGTGATATAGCAGTAGAGCTGTGTTATTATGTTACCTTGCTGTACATAAATTACAGTAATTACCTGTATTTTCACACTTTTATTGTCGAAGTAATTTACTGTAAATATACAAATCTAAATAATACAATAATATATTGTAAATTTGACTAGTTAACTGGGATTTTACCATAGCTACACAATTCAATCAGCTCAATCAACAAAGAAAAACAAAGAAAATGCCCATTTTAACTTTGTATTACTCCATTGAAGTGCAAAGTACATTTCACAGTGTCTTGGACATGTTGTTACGGCTCCAACCTCTACTCCGCGGACCTGACTCGTGCTGAGACCCGCAACATGAAAGAATACACGCAATAACCGGTACTTGGTAACGAGCATTTATTGATAATCAGCCGTTTGCTCACACAAGCGAAACATGAAACAAAAAGAGGTCTGCAGGACTGGCCAAAAGGAACAAACAGAAGGAGGGAACCCGAGCCAGCCACACCACGGACCGTAGGACCCAGAGCTTTCCCCTCTAACCAGAAATCAATTATAAACCCTATGGGAAACAAAATAAAGCAGCGAAAACTGGACTACCAGGTCCTCCAGGCTAAACATAAACACATCTGCAAAAATATGGCCTACAGCTCAAAATGGTAAAGAGGTATTCTAAGGAGAGTGTCTCNTTTTCATGAACATATCGGACTTCTCTTATGGATTGCTGTGCATTATACTTGTGTTGTGTAGTTTATACTTTATTCCAACTTTAAATATATCGAGACGATATTAGGTCTCCACGATATGCCTTTTCAGAGATATCATATCTATCGTGATACAGAGAGTCACTCAGTCATAGAATGTGCACTCACTGTGAGTGCTGCGAGTGCACCAGGGTAGGATTTTCACATGGCCCTTCGGTCTGGCCGTGAAGCCCCAAAAAGAATTGTACGTCCTACGGCCTCCATGGCCTGTGTGCCCCTGATACTGTTAAAATCTCGAAGTTGCTTTAAAAGCGTCAGAACAGTGTTTTCTGAACTAGATTATGCTGCGTTCACAACGGACGCGATGCGAATACACACTTGCCAACCCTCCCGATTTTCGCGGGAGACTCCCGATTTCACTGCCCTCTCCCGGTTTTCTCCCGGGGTCATATTTCTCCCGATTTCTGACAAAATCAGATTTACTCAGGACTGTTTCCACCCTGACTTTAATACAGCTACACCATTGTTTGGTTTCCATGGTAACACGTCTCTTTAGTAGCGCGCGCAACTCAAAGTCTGAGAGGGTGAGGCAGATAGTCACCGAAAACAGAACAAGAATCGACAACTATACTCTACTCTCTGCTCACTCCTTTCCTGGTACAGGTCCAGCCCACACATATGCTCCATCAAGGATGGTGCTACAGGCCGCAAGGCATTGCACTTAGATTAACATTAAAATGCTTATTGTAGTTATTGTAGTTCTAACAGCTCCGGCGATCCACTAGCACCCCCCCTCCCCATTTTTCCCGATAACTGAGGTCTCAAGGTTGGCAAGTATGCCTTCACAGCGATACACCTGTAATGTGCAATATATACACTTAATCATAATCATTTTTATATGCATGTTTTAGCCATGGATGAGCAAAAATATAAATGAAAGTTTATTTTGAAAGATTCCTCTTCTCCTCTAAAGTTAACGCACACTTTCCGCTGCGCAGCTCCACGTCGCCCCCTGCTGGTCGCAGCCATTGGTCGCACAGAAACACCTGATGTTCTGGATCTTTCTCTGGTTCTGACGGCCTGCAGACTTCGACCCGGCTGCAGTGCCAGTCCAGGTCGGGGAAGCCGGTCCGAGCGTCCAGACGGAGCCGGACCAGGAGCAGGCGACCCAGAGGAGCCTCGGTCCGAACCAGAACCGCACACGACTGAACGGGACAGGAGAAGACATCGTTCAGTATACGGACACCAAGTGGATAAAAGAAGAACTTCAATTGGAAAAATAAACTCTTGTGAAGAAAAAGCCACAAAAAAATCCAAGACGGCGGCAACTTGGAACCGGCTCTTTCTTTTCTATGTCTTCATGAAACTCACCGACCCCGGCAGAAGTTGGCAGTCGCCCTTGTTCACGGCGATGGGCGGAGTCTCGCCCTCAGAGCCAATCAGATTGAGCCACAGGCGGCTGAAGGTCCCACAGGTGAGACCAGGTGAGGTGTGCACCGTCACCTCGAAATCCTGACAGGAAGCCATCTTGACGACGAGACGAGACGCTGACCAGGAAACAAACCACGTAAACAACCTTAAGACTGTTAGCTTTATAGGCTAAGTTGTTAGCATGGCTGATTTTCAACCATAACGTGACTTATTTTAGATTGATGTAAATAAAACTCATGTTCAGGAGGTTATTTTACTCACTCTTTCTGTTTGTGTCTCTATATTTCTCCTGATAGTTCTGCAGATAATCAAATATACCAGGGAAATCAGAAAAAGTGGAAACAGGAAATACATTTTAACCACATTGAAACCAAATAGACGTCAGGAAGTACTCAGAAGCTTGGAGGAAGTATACTGGTGCCGGCTAACTGATTATGCTAACATAGAAGACTAGTATTAGCATTAATGTGGTTTTTAGTATCAACAATTCTTTCTAATAAGACCCACAAACAAAGAAGCTTCATAAACAAATCATTCAATAAAACCATAATCCCTGACGTTGATCTGGTGGTTAAAACGGTTAAAAACTGTTAAAATACTGTTTCCTCGCCTTGGGAACGGTCGCAATATTCAAAATACAAGTCGTTTTTTTTATAAATGGCCCCAGAGAAATGAACGTGGACTTGAATTTGGATTTGAAGGATTGTTCCAGCTCTCTGCAGCACTATAAACTCCCCGATTTAGCGTTACATGCCTTATCAGTTACTTAAACATGTCAGAAAACTTGTAATATAAAAAGTAACTGTGTTAAGGTCAGTAATGATGATGGGACGTTTCATTGTGATATCCGTTAGTTAATTTGTATTTAAACGTAGTGCGAGGGTTTATTAAATGCTCTTGTGAAATGAGTTTTGTCGGGGAATAATTCTGTGTACACGTTTACCTTTCGCCCTCTAACACAGATGCTCCACCTTGATCAGCCGCTATCTCCCTTAAGGAGGGGCTGGCCTAGCATTTTGTGGTTGTTACCAGTTTGTGACCGGGCAACTGTCGGTCAGAGATAGATATTGTTGTGGGACACCTGGAACACATTCTTCTCGGGGTGTAGATGACCCCGAGCCATAAGAGACAACAACTGTGATTCAGTGTCCTCAGCTGTTTAGTCTATCTATTGAAGAATGTTGATTATTACACTCTGAACTAGTTAAACCTGGAGCTACAGGAGGGCTCTTCAGAATTGATTGTGGCATCTCTACCGTGTGGTCAGACCGTGACACACCATCTCTTGTGAATTCTCCGGCCGAAGCTCCAAATAAACCGTCAGTGTTTGCCGTCAAAGCTCCAGCTCTCCTCGTGTCCCTCTGAGTCCTGACTCCCATTGCTTCAGGAGTTTTCCCCACAAGTTTTAAAGACCCTGTTCTTGATGTTGTATCAAAACCAAATGCTGTGGTGGTAAATCTATACCTG
>NW_011355275.1:0-4323 GCF_000735185.1 Notothenia coriiceps
TCTGGTGGCTACCATTAGCAGCTAATATTTACTCTCCGATTTTTGCATAAAAATTGAATTATGGATTATCAATAATTTTTTCGAAGTGACAGATACATTGGATTAACCTATGGATTAACCTTCAGCCGCGCTTTTTCTAGTTTTAATGCCATTGAACACGACTTTTGATCAGAATAACAGCTAAGGTGAGCATATCTCCGTGCTTTGCTACCTAAAGCTACGTCGTGTGTTGTCTGTATTTGCTTCCCCTGTCACGAGTTCTGATCGCTCAGTGATGATCCTTATATTTCTATAATCTGTGGACTCTCAGGATGTTATCTAAGCTTGTTTGTGCAGATCCAATAAGTATATTGATCGGTATAGCTAGAGTTATGTGCTAAAGGCGTTAAGATTTGTTTCGCACAGGGCTAATTCAGAGGCTCAGCGTTAGCCAGGGTTTTTTTGGCAAAAAAAGAAAAAACAATCATCAGTTAGCTGAGTTTCTTCCCGTTACATGGAGATAAAACATTCATAGTTTATTACATTTTAAGAAGCCCTCAGACACTGTTGCTTGCAGATGTTGTTGTTTCGGACCCGCCGAAGGGTCCGTTGGGTCTAAGAGGTTTAATCCTCCTTCTTCTTTAAATTAAAAAAACTTCTAAACCTTATTTATATATTTTTAACACTAATATTTCAAAATTGACAGGCACAATATTCCAATTTGGCAAAAAACATAATAAAAGGAGAAAATTGGAGCAATTAAATAATTTTTTTAATGATTCCTATTATTATTATTTGACTTGTCTGCTTCATTTCCTCAAGTGTGGGAAATGTCACACTTTCTGAATGTAATAGTTTCATATTGAACTCTACTGGACTCCATTATGTGTATGTCTCTATGTTTGAACAAAGAAACTTCAAGACTAATTTGAGAGAATATGTAAATGCTGTGCAGGTCACAGTTGAGTCCATGCATCTGTTTTCCGTCGGCTGCATCTGCTCGTGTCTAAAAAGCACTTTTCAGCAGGTAGAGGTATCTTCACAAAGAGTCACTGAGTGAGATCAACATGCAGGAATGAGCAAGATGATGTTTAAATGGTTGTGGAAATGAGCTAAAGCATATCCATCTCCTCTCCAAGACCCTCGCGGAGTATTTTCTACTGAGGCTTATATGTGCTGTCGTTCGCCATCTGTCTTTGTTTGAGAAAGATAAATGTAAATCTTTTCAGATTAAAAACGCATAGTTATTTGGTCTATTTATCTTTTTCTTTCTTGTGCGATATCGGGGAAATAATCCTCTATATTAAAGTTACCTGTTTTGGAGTCACCACAGGTGCTAAGTGAGGCTGGAAGGTGCTGCGTCGGTCTGTGAAGGTATTCCCATGTTTTATAGGAGGTGCCTCTTCATCTACGGGAGAAAATGTACACAAAATAAAACGTCAATTTTGAAATGCTGTGTTGAATGTTGACAACTAAATCCAATTTCTAACAGTCTATTAAACTGTAATGAGAGGTACCTTTTGCAGGATCCATGAACAGATGTGCATTTTCTGTGTTCAGCTTGAGACTCCTGAAGTCTGGCATGTCTTCATCATCATCCTCTTCCTCCTCAGTCCTCATGTTCACATTCTCTGGTTGATCCACTAATGCAGAAACAATGTGTTAAAACAAAGATGTTTGTTTGTTTGTTTTAATCCTAAACCTTGTGCCTGTTAAAGGTCTCCAAACGAGGCAGCTTGTCATTAAAAAGACACCCACTGAGCAACTTACTACCAAATTACCATTACATGACCTTAACATTTAGACTAAAATGGTTTCATGACCTATGATATCAGGCAGACAATTCATAATGGATGAAACCAATTATGAGAGCGGGACTGAGGTTTTCAGGACCAATGAAGATGCTGATATAATGTTTTAAAAAGGGTTATGCAAGTTGGACTTAGCTTGCATTTAATGGTTCTTTGTTATCAAGGAAAGAAAGATGTGTGACAGTATTAACCATCATAACCAATGTGCTGTTTATGTATTCATGGTAGGCCAATATTTAATTAAAATATCAGTTCATTAAAAATAAATGTCAGGCCTCAAAATAAAAGAGAAACACACTATCAAAGCACTGGTAGTTAAAGGATAAGGTTGTGGTTATTTGCAATTGTTGTTATTTTCAACAAATCCATGAAAATATCAAAAACCCTCCCACTTCACCAACAGGCTTCTTGTGGCACTCTTCGGTAAAACGGTGCCTTGGGAAGATTAAAAACAAAAAAAAGTGAATTCAATTTAATAATGTCATTCAACAGCTAGGAAAAGTAGATTTAAGCAAAGAGTATAAAACGATGAACCAAGGATTATGTTAAGAATAATGCTAAGAAAAAACAAACCAAGATGACCATGATTAAAACATCAAAGTTGAAGCAGGTGCAAATCTATAGACTTTATGGACTACAACTGCATTAAGTTATGCAACGCTGTGTTTCATCATCCGTGAATTTAACTATCTGTAAAAACATGTGAAGCTGATTAATGCCTCATTGTTCATTATTCTACGTGTGGAAAAGCACAAATAGAAGCACACATTAATTATTTAATTACAGGGGAAGGGGGGGACTTACTTAAGTCGCTTTTTGTCTGATCTTTTTAATGACATATCATCATCAACACCATCATCCTCATCATCATCATCATCATCATCATCATCATCATTATATCTCATGCTTTTAAAGTCCTCTGTTACATTTGCTCCCTTTTCATTTCCTTTCTCAGTGAAATGTGCATTTCCAGCCTCCTCTCCCTGTCTTCCCCCTCTCTCCGATGTCCCTGGGAACCATTTGAATGGGAATAAACTGTCAATCACACTCCACTGAGCTAAAGTGCTGTGACTAGTAACACTTATTACCACAAGAATCGCGGAGAGAGTACAATATATACCACACAACAATGGTGGAGAGAGTTAATATGTTTCAGGCTTGTTGCTTTAAAAGCTAGTCTGCCTCAATAATGGAAACTGCTGCAGATAATCAGACACACCCGACTCCCCACGAAAACCTGATGCGCGGTGGCACTTGTAAAAAAAACTTTAATTTTGGAATCTTTTCTTCTTTAACACTTCAAAAGACTCTGTCAAGGTAACAGAAGCCATTACATAGATATTGATCTTAATTCAACGCACTCACTCAAAGTCAGGCACAGAAGGTTTTTTGTTATGCCCCTAAAGGCCTTTGTGCTCATCTTATCACAGCTTTAGACCAAATCAAAGAGTCGCTCTGCTCATGGAGGCGGATCTTAGGAGAATTTAGATAGAAGACGCATTCAGACGAGGTTTCAGGTAGGAGATTAATCTGGATCTTTGATAGGAAGATTTGTTAATAAAACAGGATAATAACCGATTGATAAAGAGTAGGTTTTATCTAAGCATGGACATTCATTTGTAGTCGAGATTGTTGGAAAGCAAAACACCGTGCCCGATAATATATTGTCCACTCAAGAGCTTAGCAACCGTAACTAGGCACGGCAGCTTTGCATTTCTCCTCATGTGAAACGATGTGCATGCGGCTGTTTTAAAAGCGATACTTGGCCCTTAGTGAACTGAGGCGATGGGCTATTTTTAAAATTTGAAGCTGTGTGCGAGACTTTTTATTAAAAATGTCATAAAATTAGCATTTATTACATTCAATCCCTTGCCGACCAGGTTCCCACAAAGCTGAGCCTATAGCTGCCACTATTAAACTACTTTACAGTGTCACGATCCTAAGGTTACGTATGTCACGTTTTTAGTTTTGTCTGTCTTGTTATGGGTGTTATTTTGTAATTCTGTTCTCCCTGTCTCTTGTCTTCCTTCCTGTGTCTGATTGTCTCATTGTGTTCACCTGTAGCCCTTTTGTTTCTACCTCCCCTGCCCAGCTGTTTCTCGTCCTGTGATTACCCCTCTCTGTATTTAGTCTTGTCTTTCCCTGTGTTCCCCTGTCGGTTCATTGTTTGTCTTTCCTGTCTCCCTCCATGTCAGTCACGGTCAGTTTTGGTATAATATCTTCCTTGTGCTTCTATGTGTTTTATGCTATGTAATTTTCCATCAGCTTTTGGAATAAAGCTCACCTTTTGTTTATAGACTTTTTACCTTTTTGTAGTCTGCTTTTGGGTCCTACCTTTTCCGCAAACCTTAACAGGAAGAAGTTTACTTCCGGGTTTTCGGACGCGTCACTGCGGTTCTCTATGGATGAACCAAAGACCTGGCTTCAGGCTCAGAGCTACTGCAGAGAACATCACAATGACCTGGTCAGTGGAATCACACAGATCAGATCAGAAGAATTCAACGATCAGTATAGCTCTTCTGACTTGTGGATC
>NW_011355276.1:0-5400 GCF_000735185.1 Notothenia coriiceps
AGGCATGTGACGCAGTGGATAGAGCGTTGGTGTTCGGAGCAGGGGAGCACAGGTTCAAACCCCACTGCAGTCAGCATGTCGTTGCATCCCTGGGCAAGACACTTCACCCCAAATTGCTGTGGGGATTGCCCACAGTATTGAGTCTGTAAGTCGCTTTGGATAAAAGCGTCTAATAAGTAACATGTAATGTAATGTCAATCACTTGTCTCCAGAACTGATTAACTGCAGTCTTTTTGGTTACACAGGAGGCTTATGGGGCTTGGGATAATCCTCAGATGACAGCATTTCCTGGTTAACAGATCATATCTGTGTATCATTTTTAACTACATCAATTGGTGATTGTGATAACGTGATGTTGAAGAGATACTATTCCATATTCTATTCCAATCAGTAGCCTGTGTATAGCTTTTTTAATCTGTGTTACAGGCTGCCAAGATATTATACACAAGTTGCATCTTTTTATATATCCATCTAGAATACGTCTTCAACCTCACCAAGTTCTCCCACACTACGCTGCTCCTCCACTTCCTGACTGGTACCTACCGTGCTGTCAATGGATCAGGCCCTTCCCATCCAGGCCTTGGTTAAACCATACACTCCAGCATGTGCACTTAGCTCAGCATCGGCCAAACAACTTGCAACTCCTTCATTTGGAGTTGGACCCAGGTAAGGAAGACTGGGGTAAGATGAGCCAAGTTGTCCTCTAGGCATTGAACAATGAGATAGAAGTCAAATGACAACATCAACCTTTACTTCAGGATATCTTCTGTCAAGCAAAGTGAACATAATGCATCTATCAAAAAAGGCCATGAAAATATGACTTCTCAAAAAAAAATATTCTAAGGGGTAAGTTGATCCGAGTCATGGGGTAAATTGAGCTACCTGGGGGTAAATTGACCAATCGACTTCTTCAACTTTAAACATGAGCGTACGTTTTTTTTTTTTTAACACTGTCTAGCTAAATGATTTACATGGTTTTACATATTGCTAAATAAGTAATATGTATGTATGATACATATATTTAGACCTAGGAAAAATGTACTTTGAAACAACAGTGATTATACCTGACATGTACCTTTGATAAGCAAAACATGTTTTATTGTGAACAAAAACATATTTACCAATTTACCATGTGCTTATCTCCATCACAGCCAAATATAAATGATGGGTGCTTCCTGAATGTATGGTCACATGACAAAAAATGTGCACAGTTAACTCAATAAAAGGGGTGGGTCAACTCTCCCACTGGCTCATCTTACCCCACTCTCCCCTACTCCCTTAGCCATTGGGTGTGTTGGTGGAGGATTATTCCAAGGTGCTTTATATATGTGCGCATGTCAGTCCGTAGTTGTAATATATGTGAAAAAAGAAGAGCCAGGCAAGTTGTATGTGTATTTTAAGTTTTGGAAGGACATCAAGGCTTTGCTGTTTTTGCATCAGAAAGATAATTTAATCCTTGGGTTTGCCACGGTGGGATTTAATAGCTTTCTTTCCAATTGGTTTAAAATTAATAATATGTGTTGTATATCAGCAACACAGGATTCAAAAAGATGTACAAAAGTGAGGTTTGAATGTGTATATATTGTCTGCATGATGTTGTTTGTGTTGGTATATGGGTGTGTTTGTTTATGATACTAATAACTTTACAAATTGAGAGCAATTGATGAACTGTGTTTGTTCTCAAGTGGATCGAGCAGGCATTTCTGGCACCCTCGCAACTCCTAACACCATTTTACTCAAGTGTTTACATAATGAAACCATCCGTTCAAAAATTAATTTGAAACTGATGCTCAGCTGTTTTGCACTCTCTGTCATCCACTATATCAGCATGAACAATCTCTCCGAGAGCATTAGAGCTTTAGATAACACAATTTGGTCTCATATATCTGTGCACTTGTTTTATTGCAATGCTAAAATTAGGACGTTTAGCACAATTTTCAACATAGTCATCACCCCTCTCATTCATTTTGTCAGATGTGCCTTCTTATTCACCCTGTGCAAACTCTTCATCAAATATACATTTCATCATAAATCCTCAGCAGCATGAAAACTAATTAAGTACTGTATATAAATATTAAACCAGTCACACTGAACCAACTTGGCTTTTCATAGAGTCATGTGACATGATTGAATATGCAATTTTCAAAAAGGGACTCAGATGCAAATTCATATTACATATGATAATATTTCCTATTAGGATTGAGCTTCGTTCAGTTTTGCAAATCCTATGGAAAATAGAACATGAATTACCCCTTACAATGAGATTCAAGATCTGTTTGACATCCCAATTTAATTTGATCTCCGTTACTAAGAGCCTTCTTTTGAACACGGCACTCTGCTGTTGTACGCTGCTCCATTTATGTTTTTCACCTCTCGAAGCTTCTTCTGGATTTAAGTGTAGTAATAGAGTAAGTCATCGTATTCGGTGTGTGTGGTGGGGCTGGCGGGTTGGGTTGCCATTTACACACATTCTGTTTCATGTTCAGGGTGTGACTTCACAATTGTAAACAAAGTACATGTAAATGACTTATTTATATCAGAGTATATTTTGTTATTTTCCATCAGCTGTCAGAACCCAAGAACGTCATCAACGTCATATCGTTTGAAATAGTCTGCGTCTAGTTTTTATTTTCACTTAATTTATTACTAATATGTATATTTCTCAGTAGAGTAACTCAGCTCTATTTCCAAAAGAGGCCCTAATTATGCTTTTTGGGGCTTTCCTTTCCTGTATTGTGTTATATAAGTTTGTGTGCATGTAAATATAAGAAAAGTAAAGACCTTTTTGAACATTAAACCATGTAAACATGTCACAGTAGAAGGACAAAATACATATAGGAAGCTGAAATTGAGCATTATACGTTTTTTAAATATTATAATTATGGTTAATACAGGTTTGTGAGACTTATACAACACATTCAGAACAGGCTTCACCGAACCTAGTGTGCATTTACATAATATAAATCAAATGAAATGTCCTGCTCATGTTGTTTTTATTCCTGTATTTTTACATAGTACATACATACTGTTTTCTGCTTCCCTTTATGAAAATATTGTCTTACAACCCCCCTCTCTTTCTTAAATGTAATTTCAATTAGTTTGATTGCAATGACAAATCAAACAGAATGTGTTGTCAAAGCATAAGTAACCAAATTGAAGGAACAAGAAATCATTGAATTTCTCACACACACACACACACACACACACACACACACACACACACACACACACACACACACACACACACACACACACACACACACACACACACACACACACACACACACACACAATGTTTGCATGATTGCAAGCCTCAGGGGGCGGTTCAGGATATTGCGCTTTTTGCCTTCATCACCTCATATGAAGTCATTCCTGTCCCTTGTGACTCTATGAGTCAGACACATTTAGCATGCAGAATATTTAATCATTAAGCATATTTTAGAGAGGCTGCTTTTACTGCTTTTGTTTGTTATTGTAAAAGCATTGAGTTTCAAATTATTCCGTATATACATTTACGCTGAACACCGGAGAAACAAATAAACCCACTCACTTACTAATAATTACAGACAGCAGGGCAACACTAAGTCCTGAAAACACTGCTTCACCAGTCTTGTTCTACACTGTTATCAAAATTGAGACAATATTACTGTTACTACTGTTCAAACAATATCAAGTAAATACCTCAAATATTTCTTGGTGTAGAATATAAAAACAGGGATAGCATTTAAATGTCGATGTTTTATTAGCTCTATATCCACTGGGCAACAATTAGTTGTGTAATGTGACATTTAGTACCACACGGCACGTACAGAGTGTCCTCTTCTAGACCAGCCTTCATGTCCCTGCTAGCTGTCCCTGCTCCCTGGCACTGTTCCTCACTGAGGCCTCTCAGCCTCTGGGCTACAGCCGTGTGTTTCATGCTCTGATGGCACCATAACATACCATAGAAGAGATTATCCAGTGAGTCAAACGGCTCTCTGATCTCCTCCAAAGTCTGAGCGTTTGCACGTGCCGCCATGTCTCCCATGAATAACGATTCATACCCAGCTATTTTGCATTAGAGATTTATGTCTTCAGTGGAGGAATTCAAGGAGACATTCATAGAGTGTGTGATGGTCCAACCCAGTCTCACGGCATTTCGTGTTATAGTCACGACATGTAATCTATTGATTCGTGTTCACCAACACGATCTTCCCCTTTTTTCCATGTCACACAGAACGATTTTAAAAGCAATGTATTTCTATTGGTAGTATGTTTCGTGCCTGCACCACGTCTTTTTGTCCGTTTGGGTCTTGGAAGACCGGAAGCTGTGGGGTTCATAAAAACATGTTCTTACTCAATATCAAGCCACGTTTATTGTTTTTATTTTAAATCGTATAATGTCGGACTTTTTTTGTCGTCGAAAAGAAAGGGGGCTCAGAGCCTCAGAATACTGAAATCTGTATTTTTAAAAATCTTTTTTTCTTTCTAATTTATTATTCTTTTCTAAATAACACACTGTTATTTACTCGCCCAATAACACATAATTATCCTTGTTTTTATTTATTTGTTTAATTCCGTCAGGAACTGAATTTCAAAATAAAAATAACCCGGAAACAGACGTAGGCCTATAAGGGACATTTCGAGCATCGTTGCGATACACAGCCACTGAACTGATCACCCAAGATCCTCAGCTATGGTTTAAGTTTTTTAAAGAAAATAATACTCAATTCCGAGTGTTCTTGCTTTTCACTTTGAAAGTCATCACATAACGGCATTGTAATACACGGTTCGGCTGCATTACATATTACAGATCTGCCGTAGTTCTCTATTTATAGAGCCCTGATGAGAAGAACTTTGGAAAAACTGGAAGAAATGCCGCCGAAACTGAATACTTGACATGGATCATAAATATATCAACAATTAAACAACATCTTAAATTCCTCTTAACACAATACATCTCCTAGCAGTATCAACACTAATTCGGCTGACTTTTACATTTGATCTAATTCGTAGATAGGTTATATTTACACCATAACGGTGCACAGCTGATATAAAAGGACTTGTAGTTTTTAAAGATATTACTGATTTTCTTTGAATATAAGAATGTACAGTGGGGCAAAAAAGTATTTAGTCAGCCACCAATTGTGCAAGTTCTCCCACTTAAAAAGATGAGAGAGGCCTGTAATGTTAATCCTAGGTATACCTCAACTATGAGAGCCAAAATGAGAAGAAAAAAAAATCCAGAAAATCACATTGTCTGATTTTTAAAGAATTTATTTGCAAATTATGGTGGAAAATAAGTATTTGGTCAATAACAAAAGTTCATCTCAATACTTTGTTATATACCCTTTGTTGGCAATGACAGAGGTCAAACGTTTTCTGTAAGTCTTCACAAGGTTTTCACACACTGTTGCTGGT
>NW_011355277.1:0-3586 GCF_000735185.1 Notothenia coriiceps
ACACACACACACACACACACTACACACACACACACACACACACACACACACACACACACACACACACACACACACACACACACACACACACACACAATAATCAGGCCTTCAAAAAGGTGAATGAGAACCTAATGGCGCTTTTCCACTGCAGGGCCTCACTCGGCTTAGTACGGTATGGCTAGACCTCGTTAGGCCTCGTTAGGACTGGCTCACTTTATGCTGCGTTTCCATTACAGTTTAGTGGCTGGGGCAGTAACTATAGTAACGCAGTGTAGGCGGAGCCGTGACGTCATCTTCAATGCGAAACACAAAACCAACATCAGCCGTTAGTTCTTAGCACTCAGAGCTCACAGCTCCTCATATCTGTTCAGAAACTAGACAAAAGTTAAACAAGTACAAACCACAGACTGTCTGTGTCATGGAGAATACAGTCGCTGGTTTATTTATGTCTGTAGGCCGTTGTTGTGAGTGTGGACGGTCGGAGCATATACTGCGTTAGCTTAGCCGATCTCCATTCAGAAAACACGCATTTTAAAAGGTTTTTCGCCTGCCGTCTGTCTGCAGACTTGTCAAAGCATTAATTCATGGTTTTTACTAACCGGTATCAGTATGTTGTTACTTCAGCATCATTTTGAAACGTGTATTACAATTAGATCACGGTAAAATATGTTCCTCTTGTTGTAGTTGTAGCCCCCTTGACAGCGATTCTCTCTCTAGTTTAGCATACTCAGCCCGGTTGTTGGCCCGGAAAGAACCTGGATTTTGGAGAGCCAGAAAAACTGTACCCGCTAGCCGGAACTACGCCAAGTGGAAACGCAACCAAAAAGGGTCCGGGCACGGCACGCTTAAACCGCACTGTAGTGGAAATGCGCCATAATAGGTCTGAGACAAAAAGGTGAAAATGAGGATGATGAGGCCCCCTTAAAACAATATATTCATCTTAGAAATGATAATTTTGTACACTATAAACAATGAATTTTAGTGTAAGAAACAAAACGTAAACAAGGGTGAAAGTAGAGATCTCCCTTGGCGGAGAATTTCATTTAACTTTGACTGATTTCCTCTTTATTCTTTAATACCCTGTTTTCTTGGAATCTAACATGTGTGTAACCGCAGTTTGGAAAGATTAAGGATCATTTTCAGACAAGTATGTTTGTTTGCCATGAATTACTATTTTAATATATAGCAATAGAATCATTATTAACTATTGAAGAATGTTTGTTTGCTGTTGGGCTTAATGAGGGTGTAAGAGATGATCATTTTAGTTTCGCTTCCATCCTTTATTGTCAATTTAATGAGATTAATTGTTTGTTATTGTTTGTTGTGTTTATTGGGCTTTAGTAAATGTCTGTGGCGCCCAGGAAGCTAAACGCTAATGCTAATGGAGATTCTAATAAACTCATAAATTAAAGTGAGGTCACGATAATGTGAGAAACTGAAGTGAAACTAGAATAAAAGTTGAAAATAGCACAGAGGGAAGTGACAGAGACGGGAGTTTGTGATGGATTACGAGAAAGAAGGAGATGCAGAAGCGACGAGTGATACAATGTGTGACTGTAACTGCGCCGGGTGTCAACAATAAGCCTCTGTTTTTAGCGAGTGTGTGTTGGTGTGTGTGCCAGCGAGGACAGTCCCGTGCCCTGCACAAACACTGCCCTTGTCCCATAAACCCCCCTCGACACACACACACACACACACACAGGGGGGCATCAGGGTCACATGGCGACGGTCACACAGCGCGTCCCTACAATAACCATCCACATGATTTACCGTATTTTTGCAGAACCTCAGGCGGCTAACTCACACCTTTAGTAGCTACTATATACCCCCCCCACACACACACACACACGTACACAAGGGTCATTGCATCAACACATGCAAATAATCTGTTTTTTTAACCAAAGCATGACTGATGGCAGCCCACGCACTACATTAAAAATACACAAGACTTCCTGAAAGGGCATCCAAATATAGCCGATGTCTAGCATACCTTTACTGGAAGGCTACGGGCTATGCAAACTCTTATCACTACCACGTAGGATTATTCAAAGCAAGCCCCAACACACACTACATGCAAATCGAAGCCTTACTGTGCAAAAGCAAGAAGTCCCCCATATGCAACGTTTTGCAAATCTGATTCTGTGTAACAGGAAATGAAGATATTATATACACACGAAAAGTGGAACACATGGCTCCAGTTCGGAGGTCTTTTACGCTGGCTTCCTGTCTGTCAAAGATAAAATACTGCTGGTTTATGAAGCGCTGAATGGTTTAGGGCCGACATGTATTTCGGATTATTTGCTACACATGGAGAATCAGCGTTAGCGTAGTGTTTGGAACCAACTCCCAGAAAACTGCAGATCTGCTGCGACTAGAACTCATTTTTAAAATCAAGACTTTTCTCTTTGCCGCTGCCTTCTATTAAATCAAATATTCATATCAACACAATTATTCTATTAAAGCTTGTTTTGATGTGCATTCTCGTGGCTTATTGGTTTTTAAATGGATGTATATGTCATGTTATAATGGGTTTCTGTTGCACTATGTCTACTTTAAATGCCTTTAATTTTGTTTTTGCATAATGTGTTGTATAAATACGCTTGCCTTGCACAAATGTCTTGTTTGGTTGGCCTACTCTTCCATAGCCCTTGATGTCATTCAAACAGAAACAGACCATATATTTGGATGCCTTTATGATGGGCTAC
Organism: Notothenia coriiceps; assembly: GCF_000735185.1. Lineage (NCBI taxonomy): Eukaryota > Metazoa > Chordata > Actinopteri > Perciformes > Nototheniidae > Notothenia > Notothenia coriiceps. Next base: position 2,706 of record NW_011355277.1, read on the forward strand.
TTCCATGTTTCTTTTCTGTAAATGACGATAGTATTTGCGGCTGATCACAGATCCTTGCTGCAGTATGTTTGATGTGGAGTAGATGCCAACAGCTGCTCTGTGAGGCTGACGGAGGATTAGCTTTTGTTCCACTTGACACACCAGCTTCTTTTTTTTTTTGAAAGAGGCAGCCTTCCTTGGAAACTCTGACAAAGAGGAAACAATGAGCAGCTATCATTACACAGCGAACATGTTATGGACATGTTTTTCAATGTGTTTCCATCGTAGACAACTGTCAGCATGTCATGTCTACATCTTGAACTACCAGGTCAATCTCATTTCGTTGACATACGTCCCTGAAAATGATGAATCACTACAGGAAATATTTGATTGCTGCTGCAACTACTAATTGTTTTTTGATGAATCTATTGATCCAGAATATGTTCCAAAGCTCGAGGTGACATCTCCAGTTTGCTTGTTTTGTCTGACAACCAGTACAAAACCCAAAAGACATTTCCATCTGAGAAGCTGATTGTTATGGGTGCAACACATTTTATTGATTTATTTATAATTATTTGTATTATTATTATTTACCTAGGGGTGCAGATGTTTTCATTACTTTTTTTTTTAATATAATTTTAATGAATTTTCATATGTCTTTCTCACTTCTATTGAGTGATTATGTGTTGTTGTATTTATTCTCTTGCCTTTGTACCTCCTTGTAGTCCATGGAAGAATAATAATACAAATTATTACTATTATTAATTCCTGCCAAGGGGCTGCAGATGAAAATGAGGTAATACATCTGGCATAAACAATCAGGATTTTTATGCTTGTTCCATGTTCAACAAAGACATCGTGAAAACTCTCACACACACACACACACACACACACACACACAC
>NW_011355278.1:0-2471 GCF_000735185.1 Notothenia coriiceps
ACTGGAAACCACAAAAGCTGTCTTCTCCAGCTTCCTTTTGAAAGCTTGATAGGTACCGGTCTAACTTTCTGGAAGACGTGTTGGTTGAACTCAAAGTGTTGTGAATTTCCACCCCAAGGTAAGAGGTCGGTATAAGATGAATTGTTGTGACTTTTCATCTAGCACCCCCATCTGGTCAAAAAACCCTATAGTTTGCTTTATGACCAGATAAGTGAAAAACACTCCCATTGGCTGTAGACTTTACTTTCTTGTTCATGTTCTCATCTGTCTTGGCTGCTATAACTCTTCCCTGTTCATTGATTGCATTGGTGCAACTCTTGGCTCCTATGTTTAAACGTATGCAATGCCAAGACATTTTGTTGTTTCTTCCACTGAGTGCTGTAGCTCAAGGCTAACACATAGTGAGAAGCTCAATATCCATGTTGTCAAAGCGAGTGGAGGATACACAGCCTGCCTGTTATAGCGATCTGCTGAGCTTTCACCAGCTTCTCTTTGCTTGGTTTGAACATCAGAGGATAAAGCAGCCACTGTCTTAAAGGGCAGCTGTTTCCTACCTCTCTGCATTTCTTTGGAAGGTGGTGTATGAGCAGGCAGGGAGAAGAAGAAATGTCGAGGCCCTCCAAGAGTTAAAGGTCACAGTCGCTGGTGTTTCTGGTCCATTGCTGTTATCCTCTGTCATTGTACAACACACCCTACATGTGTGAAGGATTACAGCAATTGCAGATAATCAATAAAATTCCCAACACATCCGATGTGATGGATGCCTCCTCGCTGCCCTCTGCGCTCACATCATCATTTGTAGTCGCGTTGGCCGAGGCGATCCATCCCGATCAACAGTGGAGGTGTCAGAAACGGCTATAAAAGTCGTAGAAGTTAAAGTGCTGCAGCTGAGTTTACCTCTTCACACCATTTCCCTCCTCGCTGAACCCTAGCTCATGTCCCTCGGAGAGAGAATAGGATGTATAGGTCACAACGAGACACTTGACTGATGAGGGCAAGAGGAATGGTTTCAGTTTACCGCTGGCCGGAGGGAGTCCCAGTCGATTTTGGAAAACACCACATGGACACAGTAGGAAGCTAAGTGTCTGTCTCTGAGGTACACACAGAGTCCAGATTCTTGACTGGCAGAGTGGTTATTCACAAACATCAGGGGAGCCGGATGATCAATCCTGGCCTCAAGTGTTCAAAAGCTCTCAATGGATGTTGGCATGTATTGTGATGTATGAAGTAAGTGTGTTATTTGATGCTTTGACTGCTGCCATGCTTTCCAAAAGTCTTATTATCTGTGTCTGGACCAGCTCTGATGAGCAGAGACAGTTTCCTCTGACAAGGAGAAGCCTATGAACTATTTTTTCCAAGCACATCATCATTGTAATGTGATTTGGAAAAATACAAATGTTCAGTTTCTTGTGTATCGTATTCTGTCAATCCAGGCAGAAACATCATGGGTTATAAGCCATGTACTGAGAAACTAAAGGGATAAACCAGGCATGCTTTCCAGGGCCCATTTTTCAATTGATAGAGACCCAATAATCCGATATTTTTGTTTTTTAACTAGCAAAAATGCGCTAGCTGCAACCAGATACTAGCATTCATCCATACATTCCCTCAAACTCCCAAACACTGGACTTCGATGTCAAATTGTAGCCTTTTTAAGCAAAAATCCTGCTCACAATGGAAAATGTAGTTGAAAAAACATCATATCATTTAAATTAGTTCCAACAATCATTATTTGCATTCCAATAACCTGTCTAAGGCATTAATTAGCTTATTATGAATTATTGCAGTTTATGAATTTGCTTAAAGTTTCCGTCTTTGTCACCTTGTTTCACTTAAACACACCAACATATTTTCGATCATATTGATACATTCCCTATTCCCTATACTGTAATGTGAACTGTTGCACATTCTTTGGATGGTATTTTTTGTAATTTCGTATACAAACCTCTAGAGCTCTACGTTTAAAAACATATTTTTACGAGATGTTTATAAGATTCTTATATTTGTATTCTCATTTATTTTTTTTTTTAATCTATCAGGGTGTCCGCGGGGTCTTAAAAAGTATTAAAAGTTGATAAATCAAATTAGCGAAAATTAAGGCTATTAAAAAGTATTAAACGGCATTTCCCAAGGTATTACATTTTGTAGCTTGTTTTCAATAAGTATATAAATGATCCAAAGAGGTTGTATTCTACAGTCTGCCTGAATGTAATCATTGCGTAGGTGTGTAGTGTGATTCTGTGTAGTTTATTGATGGCATCCCGTTGGATTTGACGTCATCTGAACAGGACATCGCACGCTCACTTCTTGATAGCGCGCGAAGGTCCGTTTACGCCGGTTGCTAAGCAACATCGTTATGGGGAAATGCAAGTCTGCGTCCAAATGGTTGGAAGATAAGGAGGAAGGACAATCAATACTGTATATAGTCAATGTGAGGTAAAGTGTGTCGCCAAGGTAACCGGTTAGAACTC
>NW_011355279.1:0-5533 GCF_000735185.1 Notothenia coriiceps
ATATGCTCTTGTTTATTTTTTATTGTAAATCTGTGGGGTTTTTTCTCTTGTTAATTTCCCACTTTCAGAGAATTAAACTAAATTGCTAGTTTCAAATGAAAATAATATTTTCAAACAGGCCATAAGGTAGAGGCACCATAAATACAAAAAATGCAGATAGACTAATGAATAAAAGGTATTTCCTTCACGTTACTTCTTCATATCTTTCCACTTCCATCAGCTCACAGTTTTTCAGGGTCTCTGTACTTATAAAACTAAAATAAATAATCTTCTATTGCTCCCAATTGAAGCTCGTATTGCCATGGCCTGTCAACGTAACTCTTTCCTTCTAATCTGAAATATCAGGGATTAAACAGGCAGCCAACTCTCCATCCATAAATCTACAATCCCCTTTCCCCCTTTCTCTCTCTCTCTCTCACACACACACACACACACACACACACACACACACACACACACACACACACACACACACACACACACACACACACACACACACACACACACCTAAACCCACTGATTTCTGCTAGTCTTTTTGATGTTTTGGGAGGCAGAGAGTGGGAGGTGGGTGAGGCGGATTAGATTAAATTGGTCTAAAATCAAGAGATCACTCATGGCCGGGGGCCGACAGATAGAAACAGTGTGTGTATGTGAGAAAGAGATAGAAAGGGAGAAACAAAATGATCCAGTCAGCCAGAACCTGGCAGCAGCAGGTCGTTCAGCCCCGATATGACCCGGCTCTCGAACCCTACCCTCAGTCAATCTCCAGCATCCTGATACTTTTCCATAATATCACACTACACCACGTCTCAAATCTCATCATGACAGCCTCCAGCCTCCATCCTCCTATAGGACTTTAGGATTTAGCGCAACATTATATGTCTATACCTTGCCTCTCATTTTGACCAATAGGATCTTGGATGGTAGCAGGTGCACTGAGGGATCCTCATCCGCTTCCAAGAGTATTGGTGAAGTATTTGCCTCACTGGGCATGGAAGACGTTGCCCCATGGAATGCACTGGATTGAGTATGGATTTTGGACTTTTATGTGACAATTGAACAGAGAAAGACAGAAAGAGGCAAAGGTACAGGGGAGACGTGCGGAAACAGGAGTAGGGGAGGACAGGAAAAAGAGGGCAGGGAGATGGGAAACATAAACAAGGCTTCTAAAAAGAACGGTAAAAGAAAGAAGGTAAGGGTTGATTTCATTCCTTTAAGCTAAGAGAAACCGATTTATCAAAGTACGTTTGACTACGATATAGTTTGAACTTATTAAGATATTGAAGATAATTGATTTGTAAGCCTGATCATTTGTGAAAGTTAGTCCCAAACCCTAACGATTGACAATTACCCAGCTAAAGTTGAACTGTAAACAACATCTTGCGACCATTTCAACAAATGTTGGTTCTTATAAATCTATATTCTAAAAAGCACAAGACGAATGGTCTTGTGAATTGCAAGAGACGGAATTTAAGTCGCAACGTGGTCTGGGTCCTAATTCGGTTCGTTCCCCTCCTCTAAGGGGGAGTCGTCTGTAGAACGAAGCGGCGCCCCGTTGGCTGCCGCCATGCTGGGGGGCATGGGGGGTGCAGGTGAGCTTGACACGGATGACGAAGACGAAGGAGCGAGCGAGCGGGACTTCGACGAGCCCCTGTGCGCGCTGGTTCAGAACTGCAACATGCTGCACCACCTAGTGGGGCCTGCTTGTATCTTCCTCAGACAGAGCTTTGCACAGAGCCAGATTGTATGTATAGCACACACACACACACACACACACAATGGAATAATCATAGCCCATAAATCTCTTCATCCATCCATTTTCTCAGTGGCATCTAAGTACAAGTGAAGGTGAAGTTCCAGCCTATCCCATCTCCACCAATTACAATGTCAACCCCCGACCTCATCAATCCTATATACCTTCATATCACAATATTTCACAAGAGGTTATGTGATTGTGCTAGAAGAGCTGTTATATTCATTTGATTTACAGCTCTTTGAAGGCAGCAATGTGCCTTTTTGTTTTTAGGGGGCGGGCTACTAGGTTTAATTTGAAAAGATACCATTTTAACTTTTTTCCTTTTATATCTGTGGAACAAGTTTAAGAGTACTAAATGACTTCCTACCAGAATAAAATCAATGATTTTCATTATAGATATACAGAAGGTTACACCATATCCATTGAATTTACGCTCTGGATAAAGTCCGTTTTGTAAAAAAGGTTACCCTGCTTTGAATGTGATTTATGCAGAACTTAATATTTGTATGGTTTTTAGTTATAAATATGATAAACATTTATGAAGGAGATATTTATTTGACTGAATACAATGTATCAGAATAAATAGTTATTTGTTCTAAAGGCAAGTACTACCGTCAGAATTATCCATTATATTATAATATTCCAAAAATAATATGATCACATAATATAATCATGCAAACATGGCTTTCAAGTATACCAGTAAAAGAGTGATACACTAGGAAAGGTTCATTGTTATAACTATATCTAACCTTAAACTATTTTATAATATGTTTGCAAAATTATTTAAAAAAAATATATATATACATTGTTGTGCAATTGTGTGACGGATTTCTTGCACATACTGTATATCCTATAGTAGAAGTATGTTGTAAAAAGGGGCCGATTGTACTATAATGACTAAGAAACTGGCCTCCCAAATGATCTAGATTATAATTAAGATCATGAATTCATTTTCAAACAGTGCTAAAGATAACAGTGTCTTGCATGTCTTCTGTAGAGATGGGGGGGCATGGCAGAGATCAATAACAGAGTAATTTCCCCACAGAATAGCTAGCAGCGCTAATTGAAAAGAGCCATTAGGATGATAGTGTAGTCACTGATCACAGCTTTACCGAGCTATAGGCTTCTGAGGTATTAGAAGACCTTTGGCTGAGTCGATAGGAGAAAGTAATTATTTTAAGGTGTAAGGACACCAAACTTGAGTTGAGTTAAAAGGTGAGTGAATAATTGTTGGATTATAAATGAATGATCAAATAGCTACCAAAAATAAAAAAGTACCTACAAAAACTCAAACATCCAATCAGTCTTAGCTGTACTTTGTGTTAAGTGCTAATTATCTAGCTGTTAACATACTAAACTAAAATGATGACCATGTAAAACACTGAGCCCATAGCTAACCAGCTGTTCTATGTATAACCAAACAATACCAAACAAATGTATCCGATTGTCCACTTGTAGACAAAAGCCCCGATAAATTGGCATTCGCTCTACATTTTCAAAGACGCATCAGAAAGATTTGTTGCAGACAACCAAGTGGTATAGCAGGTACCACTCTGCGGTTCCAAATGTTGTAGTGTAAAAAGTTTTGACAGCAAAACCTCCAACCGGCTCAGCAGAACAGACGATCCTTGCTGCCCAAATGTCTATTCTCTCCTCCATATTATATTATTTTTCTTCCCTGATTTTTCTTGATGAAAATGATCAATGTTAGAACTTTCTTTCTATCTATCTGACATCAGCGTCTTTTCTAAGCTACAACATCTAAACGTATAGGACAACTTCTTCTTATGGGTTGGGAAATGGGATTCCTTGACAGAGAACAGAGATTAGTGTCACTTTTGTGGATATAGTGAGAGTAATAGCATTTACTATTTGTCAATACCCCTTAAACCCCGTTGTACTCTAAAATGGCAGCAATGAGCGCAGTAATAATCCCTTCTTGTTTGTACTAACACCCTTTAACTATTCCTTTGGTGTAAGTGGTACCTTGTTTTTGCGACATGGGAGAAGTACTTGAATCTTTACTTTAGGAAATTGTAACTCAAACATGTCTTTGCTTCAAAAAGTTTAGTTAATGCTGGGTTGCTGTGTTTTTGTTTTTGAGAGCAATCAGAGTGTTGTTTGGGAATAAAAGCAGAAAAGAAACACAGATGGTAGCAAGAAAAACATTTTCCTCACCGCCTCTGTGCCTGAATTTGAGTTTAAACTGACAGTCACAAATGTTCAGCCAAAAAGACAAATCGGTACACAGTGTGCAGGTGTGTACGTGTTTGTTAATAGGGTACTGGTCGAACAGCAGATGACAAATGCAGATGAAAAAATCATTGGAAGATAGGAAAATGAAAAACCGATAAGCCTTCGTGATTTGTAATACAATTTACAGCTGTAATCTCCCTGCCACTGTTCTCTCCCCTGTATCCTCTAATCCAGGCCCATATTATTCCTGTTGATGATGTCACAGTATGAACAAATATATCCATGCATCAACTTTTGGCTATGCAAAACAGGGTGAAGCCAAAATCAAATACACTGTAAATGATTTATTGGTGTGTGGCTAGCTACGTGTTACTGTTTTAACTCAGTTCTAGGAATTTTAGGCTCCAAATTAGGGGTTGGTTCTTTGGGTTCCTCATAATTGTATCAATATACAAAGCCTTTTATGAGTTTACATGCATGTATTGCGAATATGGACGTGTATGCATTTTCCTGTATGTTTGTGAAGGGATAGGGTTTTCCATGATGCCTTTGAAATGCTTGTTGTGGAGCATGCATAAGCTAAAAGCGTCTGCAATGAGATTGGACACAAGCTTTTTTTGGCAGATCAACTAATAAGGTTATAAGGGTCAGTCAGATCAAAACCCAAATAATCCAGCAATTGAATCTCTGTTTAGGCGTCCGAACAGGGAATAAACAGGTTTACAGGAGCAATGGAACTACTAGAACCTAAGGACTTAATTTGTTCTACATGTTATGTCTTTGTGGAAATGTGCCTGATCACAGAATGAAAGTTTGTGTTTGAAATGACTGGCTGTCCATTTCTCTCTTTGTGTGGGTCTATTCTTCTATCCGCCCCACTGCAGGACAGAGATCTACGACCAGAGGAAATGGAAGGTAGATATCAAAAGCGTAATCAAATCATAGCTCTTTCTCTCCCTGACTCCTGTCTTCTTCCTTTTAATCCTGAAACCCTCTGTTTGAATCTGAAAAAAGTGCTTTACTGTAAAGAGTACCATTTAGACTTTCCTGACTTTACCCTATGATTTCCATACTTTGGAGAAGATCACATTTTAAACAGTGACAAAGAAAAAAGCATGGTAGCACTTACTAATAACGCTACTATAACAAAGGTCGGTAGCACTTTATATTAAGGTACACAAATTAACCATCAACTAGTTGTTCATTAACATGCATATTAGCAGTATATTGGCCCTTTATTAGTCATTATAAAACACTTATTAATGCCTTATTCTATATGACCATATTCTACAAGTAATAAGCCATTAGTAGAGAGTTTTTCCTCAATAACCCTCTAATTAGTGCTTATTTATTTGCAAGTAAGGAAGTTGTTGGACATGAGTTTTGGTCTTAATATACTCTGCTCAATATGGGCCTAATAAGGCAGTAGTACCACAAGAACAGTAATTCTACCATAATAACCCTTAACAAATATGATCTATTCTTATGTAACAAGACATTATAATGACTAATAAAGAGCCAATATACTGCTAACATGCATGTTAATTAATAACTAGTTGATGGTTAATTTGTGTACCTTAA
>NW_011355279.1:9050-16998 GCF_000735185.1 Notothenia coriiceps
AATATATGTCCCCAGTGTTCCAGAGAACTCACCAAGTGTCAGAAACACAACCTCTCTCTTTCCTCCCAAATCTCTAAAAATGGAGCTGCAACGGATCTGATACAGACTGATCCAGATTTGAATGATTTTCTACGTCACAGAAGTGGTGCTCCGCCTATATGGCCAACTCTCCATAGTAGTGAGACGCTGTAGTACATATGCCAGGCCTGTAAGTGGCGCTGTAGTCTGCCACAAAAGCAGCGAAGAAGACTTCCTGCGCATGGTTGCCATGGTTGCCCTTCTGTTTATTCTCTCTTTTTCTCCCTCCCCGAGGCAAGCGTTTGCTCCTGCTGCTGTTATTCAATGCAATCCCTCCCTCGCTGTAATTCTCTCCGGTTTGCCACCAGCAGATGACAAACACCCACCTGTCCGCCTCCTCCAAGGAACGAGGGGACCGTCGGCAGAATTTCAGTTAGATTTTTTTTCGCCGGTCAACATGTCCGTTAAAGTTTAAATCTTCCAGACAAAATTAGAAAAGTGCCGGTCAAAGGTCTACTTTGTTATTTATTGAGCTTTAAAAGCTCTTTTTTTCTCCCCCTCTTCTGACAGCCCAGCAGCTGATCTCAAAGCACGCTCCCCCCCTCTCCTGCAGGGGTGTGTGGTCAGCTGCAGCTCATTTGCATTTAAGCTACGTGACAGAATCAGCCCCTGCAAAAACAGGGCTGGAAAGTTCAAATAGAGCGAAATGAGGCATGGCTAAAATGCAGGATCTGTTTGGTATTTTGAAAAAAAACTATATTTATATACTTTATATACTGTAGGTATGGCCCCCTAAAATATATTGTTCAAATATAGCATGATAGGTCCACTTTAACTAAGGTACTAAACAGTCAGTCTCCTGACTGAAAGTCAGGTTTTTTTTTATCATGGCATACCTGCATTTTTCTTGCGAACCTTGTTGCTCTCTCTACTACGTAACTTGACTTTTGTATTGACATGTGGGTTACAAATTGATTATGTGAGTTGCAATAAATAAAGTGCCTTTATTTTGTAGGTATATTTCCCTGCAGTGAATGAGAAAAGCCTGAACATTTCTTGCCTACTTGTTTTCTACCCCTTAAGGTGGCGGCAGAGTGGACTTCGAAGACTTTGTGGAACTGATGGGTCCTAAAATGCTCGCTGAGACAGCAGACATGATTGGAGTCAAGGAGCTGAGGGATGCCTTCAAAGAGGTCTGCCAGACAATTTGTAGCAAAAAGATCACCCCCTTTCACAAACTTTAACTTGTTTCAACTGTAATGCATGTATTTGTATGTGCTTTCAATGTTTCATACTCCTTTTTTTTTATTTCCCAGTTTGACTCTGATGGTGATGGTCAGATCAGCCTCGGTGAGCTGAGGGAAGCCATGAAAAAGCTAATGGGGGAGCAGCTGAACCACCGCGAGATAGACGAGATCCTGCGAGATGTTGACCTCAATGGGGACGGAGAGGTGGACTTCGAAGGTATGTGATTTCAGAAAAAAAATATAAAAGGGAAAAAAATTGTTTTATGTGGTACTCACCACTCAGCTTATTTTTTCAATCAGGCTAATAAAATCAGATTTAGAATCAAGTTTATGGCCAAGTATGTTCACACATACAAGGAATTTGCTTTGATATTCAACTAAATACAGAAATGGAGTATTGAAGAAAGTATGAAAGTATGAAAAAAAGCCATACTCCCTTCCCTTCAACAATAACAACACACCTTTTTTTTTCCACAGAGTTTGTGCGAATGATGTCTCGCTGACTCTTCACCAAACCATTGCGCTACTGCACCAACATGGACCGGACTGTACACCGTTTAATTCTTCATGATGTACAATAATCTTATTGGTGTTTGTAGTTTTCTGTTAATTCAACATCTCTCAAGTATAAGAGAATCCATTTGATGTGTAACTGTTGTATGAATGTAATAATGTATAATTTATTTAACATGTACTAAAAGATTGTAAAGTGATAATTCAGCAGATGGTTACTCAAAGCTTCTCTTCAGAAGTGGATTTAAATTTGAATGTATTTGAACTGTGAATACCATACGAGCAACAATTTGGTTTGCAGTACATAACAGAAGTTACCTGATTTGTCAGTTTACACACAGTATTCTATCATTCAAGTTAAAATTAGAAGAAAAGTTACTTTAGGTGTTCAGTTGGCCTGTTGAGATTTCCGAGGATGTTTTCTTTTTGTAATTTGGGTGAACTGGCCCTTTAAACATGCAGTTTACTATATAACCTGCGTGGATCTTAAGTATTATCATTTACCACAAATGTACTATCTAAGCTCTTCCATTCATTACATTGTGACTGTCATTACTGTTGAATAGTGTAGTGTAGAAGGCAAAAGTGACATTGGATTATTTATACACTTTTATTGCACAAGCAGCCTCAAAAATACATAGCAAAACTTTTATCCAGGACTTCAATACAACCTATATCTGCAAATAAATCTTGCATGTTGTATATTCAGTGTCAAATATCTTTTTGATACAAATTTGATAACAATAACAGGATTGTTCTTTTTGGTCTACACACCTGTCACAGGTCCTGTTTCTTTGTTCAGGCGAAAATGAATATACAGAATGTCAATTGCTTATTTTCTGCAACTATATACATGTTTAATGTTTGTACAGTGTCAGATATTTTAAGAATCCATTATACATTTTAATGTATTAACAATGAATAAGAGTGATAATAAATGAGTTGATATTGCTCAGTAATCTTTTATTTTCTCTCTTTTAAAAAAAATAAAATTAAAACATGCTCCAGGGAAATAATTGTATTTTCCCTTTGCCATCTTTTCCTGTCTCACAAACCTTTCCAGAATCTATCCACATCGCTGATAAATTGTATCAGATCACCTCTTCCCTGGCACTTTTTGAGGTCCCCTATGAGTCTCTTTTTCAAAGCATGTGCCGTCTCACTGTAGTCAACACTGAAAGGTGCCATAGGTGGAGTCCCGTTCCAAACCGGAGGCATGTACCAACTGAAAGTGTCTCGATCAAACTCCATCACATCTGAGCACTTAGTGATGTTGGCCTTCCTCATCCTAGTGTCCTTTCGGATCACTTCATTGAGCTGTTTCACCAACTCTTTACCTCTCTTCTTCCTCTCTACAGCAGGACTTTCTGACATGTTGGTGTGCACAAAATGACAGAGTGGCTTCTTGCCCACATTCTTCAACCTCGTGAAAGCATGAAGCACCATTTCTAAGAGATCTTTCTCTTTTGAGTTGTCACTGGAAACACTGACGATTGTGGCGTCACTAAGTGCTACAGCGAGGCTCGCTACTTCTATGTCACGTTCATGGCTGTGATCATCTTGGACAATCTGATGTGGTTTCAGTCCCTCTGTGTCAATTATCATGATGCAGTCGTACTCCAGTTTCCTTCTGACGTGTTCGTTGACATTGATCAGGTGGATGAACGCCCCTCTGGTGCATGTGCCTTTGCTGACTGCAAACCTGACCCCAAACATGGTGTTTAGCAGAGTTGATTTTCCTGAGTTCTCAGCTCCGATGATTGTGATGACTTTCAGCTTACTTTTGGAATGCATAGACTTGTGAAGCTCCCTTAGCACCTCAGTGATCCATTTCAACGGAATGTTTGCAACATCTCCATCAACGAGCTCAAGAGGGAAACCATCTAGCAGCATCTGAGCACAGAGTTCAGGAAGTTGTTCCAAGGTCTTTCTTTGACTGCTGAATTCTGGCAAGTGATTCGCACATTGGAACAGCTGGCCACACTCTCGGAAAAAGTGCTCAAGGCGTAAAGAACGAGCTGATATTTTCTGATCAATCTCTGCAATCTTTTCTGTGTCTTCAGGACATTTTTCCCTTAGCTCTTTATATTTATCTTTCAGATCCGACATTTCATTTCGGGACAGATTCTCCAAATCCATTTCCAGCCATTTGAGGAAATAGTAGCGTTGCACTTCTGAGGCCACCCCGTGAAAGAATCTAAGCATTGCAGCTTTTATCTCTAATCTTTGCTGAGTTTTAAGATATTTTTCTGTTATTTTCAAAGACTTGCGGTAGTCCTCAATGTTTTCATTGCCAGCGTTTCGCAGTCTCCAGTACTCAGTTTTGAGCAATGAAAGCTCTTTCCAGATGTGTCCCTGGGAATGTAGTTGTTTTTCTTTGAACTTAGAGGGGTCAGCGATGTGTTGGATGATGTTATCTGCATTTTTCTTAACATCCTGGCATTCATCAATGTCCTCATCAACCAAGATATCACAGCGGCGAGCTGTGTCTGCCAAATTTGCCAGCGACACTTTGACTGGGCAGTTTCCAAGCATCTTAGGGACTGATTCCTGGAGGGCCTTTACCAGTTCTGACTCCGTATTTTTCCTCTGGCTCACAGTAGTTGTCTTTAAACTAGGTTTGATTGTCATCGTTTTGAGTGTGAAGCTTTTCCCCTGTATGCTGCTTATCAAAAGCAACCTGGCTTCCACAATCATCCCTTCCAAATGCTTGAAATAATCAATTTCTGACTCATCACAGAAGATGTACACAGCTGCTGAGGTCTGGCAGAGGAATGTGAACTGCTTGTCGAAGTCCCTGATGTCTCCTCTGAGGTTGGCGACGGCCAGCGGCTCAGTGAATTTGTCTGTGTTCTTTTTCCCACACGGGAGGTACCAGGTCATTTCAACTAGCCCCTCAGAAATCTTCCTGGGTACATCACCACCCTCCATGTTACGATTATAAAATATATCATAACACTCCTTAGTGTTGCTGAGCAGTTTGTTCAGCACCTGAGATTTGGACAGGCTCGTCCTCCCCAGCCTGACGAACGACAGCAGAGGAATATCAGTGAGCACAATTCTTTCTTCACAGCTTAAGTTTCTAAATGCCAGTTTGGAGGGGCTGAAGGTCCGAACTATTTCGCGCATAGCCCACAGCATCATGGTGATTTCTCTTGTGTCATGGTTGGGCATGAGGAGCGGGACCGCAAACTGGCACAGTGCCATTTTCACAACCATGTCTTGCTGAAGAAAGCCGTCGGAACAGAGAAACAACGCAGTTATCAGGTCCAACGGATTGATGGTGTTTTGCTTGTCTGTGTCAACATCTTTGGACACACATTTAACACTTCGAGCATTTGCATTTAACATCATGAGTTTCCTCAAAAAAGCCTCAGGATATGACTTTGGGCTTTCAAGTTTGCTCTCTGATGTATCACTTTGATTGATCTCAAGAACAGTGCTTAGTGTGAGCTTGTCATCATAATAGTCTTCAAGGCCCATCTTTGACAGCACCTTCCTGAAACAGGCCTCTGTGGATCAACACAAAGAGATTGATGAATGAGGATGTCACATGTTGTTCTATATCTATTAGTTAAAGGGGAATTCCATACAAACTTTGACTAAATATTTATTAAGATCAGTTAGTCTCAGAACTTATCCATGGATCGAGCAATTTATTCTAATTCAAAATGTGTTTTATTCTTAAACACCTTTTGTTTATTTTCCCCCACTCTCTCTCATATAATTCTCTTGCACTTATGAGAAGTTAGCATGTTAGTATGAACAGTGTGATTTTAAAATAAAAAGCAGGGGATATAAGCCCTCACCTGTGAGTATCGTTGTAGAGACAGGCTCACTGCACCTGTCGATCAGTATTGTTGAGACTTCGATGGTGTATTCCGTCCCTGGCTCTAAATGAGAGATTGTCTTGAAGCACTCTTTTGTCTGTATCGCTAGTGGCTCTTTCCCCTGACTTTTGAGGGCTATAATGAACTGATGCTTAATTCCCTCCATGTTTTCCCCTTTGGTCCATTTCAAGGTCACGGCGCTGGCCTCTGAATGTGTTTTGGTTAAGAGCCGAGGGGCTGGCACCGCTGTAACAGAGTAGTCATTTGAAAATACATTATTTTTCATGCACACACTCCAGTGTAAAGATATTTAATGGGTTGTCATCTCACATTTTTACCTGTGAAAATAAAGTTCTCAACCCATTCACTTAAATTGCCATCATTGTCTGTGGCCACACTGAATATATACCGCTGTCCAAGCTCAAGGTCGTTTATTTCAAATTGATGAGCATCTTTGACGACAGAATAACCTTCCAGCTCCCTTCCGTGGATCCACTCTCCTTTAGTCCACTTTACTCTGAAGATCTTGGGCCCCTTCAGTCCCTTTGGCACTCCCCAGCTCAGGATCACAGAGTCTGTTGTCACTGACTGGAACTCTATTTTACCAGGAGGGGGCACCACTGGCAAACATAAGAAAGCACAAAAAATCGTTTGTGTGATTCATGTTACACCTTATATCCAAACACTGTGAAACATTTTTAACTCACACAGGCTTCATCCTCTGCTAGACTCTATGGGAAATATTCTTCTCCCATCACACCGATGTATTCGGTCCCTGACATTTGCATAAACGTAGCCTGCCAGTCAGGACAAGCCTACCCATACATAAAGACCATCCAATATGGCAGCTTTGCAACTTTCCTTTTACTCTTGATAGAGGTTGGCGTCACCACTGCAATAACCTTATCTCTGCATCCTAGCCAAAAATCTGTGGGATAAATTCCTTAGGTTTGTAAAGCAGGTAAGCCATTTATATTAAGGTTTACGGCCCGGCTCGCCTTGCTCAACCTGCTTTAGTTTTGCCTTTGCTCCTCGACAAGTGTATCAAGGCGTCCTGGCTAAAAATACCATAAGATGAGAGCCCCGATTGCAGGGCTAGGGGATTTTTCTGAGGGGTCAGAGACATTTTATACTGACGCATCCCCCCTCAATGAGAGCCTCGCAGCCCGTATTCCTTCTGCAGACAGCCTACCTTTGCTGCTGCATGACAGACACGCTGGAGTAATTGCTCAATTAAATAGCGCTGGTCAGGATCAGTATGTTGGGTCCATGTTTTGAGGTGGACGTACATTTGTTGGGGCTCCGCCCACTGTACCCATTAGAGCAGGGATGGGCAAATGGCGGCCCGCGGGCGGCCCCCACCTCCTCTTTTTGCGACCCTCATATTAATTTATAAACAACGTAATTAATAATTAAAACATTTTAATTGTTTTACTTGTAGTACTGATACCGACACATTTGTGTGTATTGTGTTTGTTTCCCAGGGAAACCCTCACAAGAAACACCGGCTGTTGTTATGCCTGCTGTGACGTTAAGTTGCCTCTTGTAATTATGCCTTTACAAGCTTAAAAGTTGTATTTATCTTCTGAATTTGGCGAAACAAGTTTAATATTCTTAAAACCAAGACTTTGCTTATTGGAAATCAGATGAAAACAAATTGTCATGAACCCTGCCGTGTTATCTATGATTACTACGCTTTTCATTCATAATTTCAGCGGGAGGGAGGGGGAGTGGTGCTGAGGAACAGCAGAGTGCGGGCTGACAGGTGTCTGTGTTGACATTCCCCTTATTGTGGAATAAGGGGAATGCAGAGACTGGCTACAAGTGTTTTAGGTTCAAGTTAGACAACTAATGTCTGGGTTAGTGTTCATGACTTCATGTGTATGTCATCTTAATGGTTAATCTCAATACACACACATTTTCCGTGCTTTCCAATAGTTTAAAATAGTTTTATTCCACTGTTTGATAACCTGTTCAATACAAACATGCCACTTGTAAAAATGAAATATAACCTTTCTGTGAACTGATATTTTTTTAGTGAGCTTAATAGAGGATGTTCTCATTTTTTGGGGATGTTCCCTTCGATTGTAAAATGTCAATGAAGATGTCAGACTTAGTATATTTGTTAATAATTACATACAACACATGGAATTTTTGTGTGTGTGTGTTCCAAGTGAATCTGCGGCCCCCTGGTGGCCAGTACATCAATGATGTGGCCCCCACCACCATCAAAGTTGCCCATCCCTGGACTAGAATGACGAATAACGTTAGTTCCGCCTATTCCGTCATTCAATAAATCGTGTAATAAATCATACATTTTTCATTTTTTTCACTTTTCAT
>NW_011355280.1:0-2566 GCF_000735185.1 Notothenia coriiceps
TCCTGCTGATGTTCAGGTGTATATCAGTATGTAGTGGCTCTACTTTAAAGAGTCCTCTCCTGCTGATGTTCAGGTGTATATCAGTATGTAGTGTCTCTACTTTAAAGAGTCCTCTCCTGCTGATGTTCAGGTGTATATCAGTATGTAGTGTCTCTACTTTAAAGAGTCCTCTCCTGCTGATGTTCAGGTGTATATCAGTATGTAGTGTCTCTACTTTAAAGAGTCCTCTCCTGCTGATGTTCAGGTGTATATCAGTATGTAGTGTCTCTACTTTAAAGAGTCCTCTCCTGCTGATGTTCAGGTGTATATCAGTATGTAGTGTCTCTAAATGTCTCCATGCTTTAATGTTCAAAAAGCTCTTTATTTTTCTCATACTGTCTGTCCTGCAGCACCTCTTTTCACCCTCTGTCTGAAACCAGAGCCCAGTCTGCTCTGATTGGTTAGCTGGCCGGCTCTGTTGTGATTGGTCAACCGCTTTGAGATGTCCCGCCCCTTAGCCTATCACGTACAATGTGTTGGAGCGCTAGCCAATAGGAGCACACGTGTTACATAATAAAGAAGTCACCATGTTCCTGTAGGGAACTTTGGGATTGTAGCCTTTGTAGACCATTCACATGCACTAACATCTATATAACACTACAGGAAAGGGAAAACCACAAAAAGCAGAATAGGTCAGAATGTCATCCAACTTGCACAATCTTTACTTCCCTAATCAACAAGATGCTTTTGGTGTGCCGGGGTACCCAACATTGCAAATATGAAT
Organism: Notothenia coriiceps; assembly: GCF_000735185.1. Lineage (NCBI taxonomy): Eukaryota > Metazoa > Chordata > Actinopteri > Perciformes > Nototheniidae > Notothenia > Notothenia coriiceps. Next base: position 764 of record NW_011355280.1, read on the forward strand.
TGTCCACTTTCAGGAAAAAATTGCCCTTCACGTCTTATTTGTCTTTAAAAATAAACATGTTCAAATCGAAATGGGCTTAACGTCTCAGGCTGCCAGCCAGCCTCCTGCAGGAACACTTGACCTTCTTCTTATTTATAAAGCCGTTGTATTTCCTCTTGTTATTCCACGCTGTAAACATATTAATATTTCCTCGTCAGGACAAATCTTTCCTGCGTCATTTGTTCCCGTTAGCAGACTCACAACTCTTGCTTCCAACATCTCATTTCCACCCTCATTTATCTATTTTTCTTGTGTGAATTATTGTGAGAGATGGCTGCATTTATTATAAACGGGGAGTTATGTTTCCTGGAAGCCATAGCTAGGGGAGTGGTTAGTTCCTGTTGATGAATGTTAGCTAATCGCAGGTGTCAGACGTAATGTTCTCTTTCATTGATCACATCGTTAAAGGACGTCCCTCTGGGAATATTAACCAGAACGCTGCCAACGCTCCACTCTTTCAGAAAGTCTTTAGTAATATTATGACAGCTCTGAGCGGACATCATATCGGGGAAGGAGAGGATGACGAGAAGGTCTTCAAGTTCTTTATTTTAGATATGATTAGATACATAGATTTGAGACAGTTTTAATTGTTAGACAACAAAATGGCACTTCTGTTCAGGTTTTTCTAGAAGACAATTAATGAATTAATTTGTAAGACATGCTTTCTAAAGTCAAAGAGGGTTATTCATGAGGCTCGATGCAAATTACAATCTGTGGTGAAGAGTGCAGTATTTGATACAACTTCAGATTGATTTAAATTCAATTGCAAGTGCAGATAAAACAAAAAAACGAGTTGGCTTTAACGACTGAAGTCTAGAAATCGATGGCACACTTGAATTAAAAAAGTTGGCTGTGGAAAAGACAATTGTTTTCGTGCAGGAGGAAAACTTTATGTTAGGAAATATTAGTTAAATATCGAGAGTTGAGGTCGATTTAAATATGTGAGAGAGATGTGATAAAGCTTACAAAGTTGGATAACAAAGCAAGAGAAAGGAGTGCATACCTCCATGATGAAAGGTACAAATACATTGACCATCTGAAGATGTCATATGCTCATCCAACAGGCAATTTGTTTTAAACAGCAGACATAATAAATATCATTACACACCGTCAGGTTGGTGGTGTTGTAAAAATAGAAGGACAAAAACGAGATCATGCAAGATCATAATATTTCAACAACAAATACAGTTGTTACATCGTTTAATGAAGTTGTAGAGGTGTACAGCTAAAAGATTTGCAAGAGGATTCGTTCAGTAAATAGCTGAGAGTGGTCTTTTAGGTGACCTGAATGTGTATATCAGTGTGTAGTGTCTCTACTTTAAAGAGTCCTCTCCAGCTGATGTTCAGGTGTATATCAGTATTACATTACATTACATTGCATTTAGCTGACGCTTTTATCCAAAGCGACTTACAATAAGTGCATTCGACCAGGAAGATACAACCTTTAAGAAAACAGAATCATATAAGTACATCAGGTTTCATAGAGCCAAACATTTCAAGTGCTACTCAACTGGCATTTAAAAAGCCAGCCCTTTATTAGTATATAAGTGCTTTGTTAGTAATTTTATCGCTCGAAGTGGAGTCTAAAGAGATGAGTTTTCAGTTTGCGTCGGAAGATGTGTAAGCTATCTGCTGTCCTGATTTCAATGGGGAGCTCATTCCACCATTTTGGAGCCAGGATAGCAAACCCACGTGTTTTTGCTGACGGGAACTTGGGTCCCCCTCGCAGTGCGGGTGCAGCGAGCTGTTTGGCTGATGCAGAGC
>NW_011355281.1:0-6011 GCF_000735185.1 Notothenia coriiceps
TAACAGTATTGTCAGCTTCATAGCTAAAGTTGCTGAACTTACCCTCAGCTTCAAGTCTGCGTTTCTTTATCTGGGGGGAGGCAGTGGTCCGCTGGGTGAGTTGACGTCTCTTTGGCTGGGGAGGGCGATTGTACCCCAACCACAACGCTGGGAAAGGATTATCCTTGGTTGGTTTTTGGTCAACAAAGTGATAGGAACAAACAAAAACGTTGCGGGGTGGTTTCTTTAAATTCAATGCCTTCAGCCAGGTCCTTGATTCCGAGTCGGTATCAGGCTTGCGAAAAAATGTCAACAATGGAGCGCATGGACATTGCCTCTTCGTAGCTGGTTTGTGGTCGTAGCACTCTCTATCTAACCACTCGTTCAGGTGCTTTCTCGAGTGATTGCAACCAACTACCGCACACGTAGTTCCCGAACCACTTTTCTTCATGTTGTAATTGTTATATCCTCTTTGTCTCTGCGATATCAGTGCTTTGTCGGCACAACGGAGCTAGCTAGCAAAACAAACCCAGTCCGCCAAAACGGAAGTGCATTGCATCGAAGGGAGGAGTTCAGGATGTAGAGCGGAAACGGCTCAATAACTTGTGTATACCTGTATAGTCAATTCAGGTTCATTTCCAGTCTCTCTCAGAAGTACTGTTGGTTTAGCTCAGCAAGTGATGGTATGTTTGAAATAAAGTCGAAACCAATCCGCACAGGTCTATCTGTCCACCCCAACACTTATACAGAGCCAATAAACTCTCTCTGATGCCCGTCTCTTTCACTTTCACTCACGCTAGTGAATCAAATAAACCTTATCCCATCACCAGCTATACAGAGTCAAAGCTAGAATGTATATGGAAAAACTTCTGCTATAAGCTAAATTAATTAACAACCATTGGTCTGACTCTTGCTGATGGTGCTGTGCGCTGTCAACAGGAGACGTACTAATCTACTGATGTGTGCCACCAATTGAAATTAACCAGTGGAAACAACTCCTAGGTAGGGATTCACTTGGTTACTTTTGCTTAGTTTCAGACTCACTCTGCACCAAGAGACTGCCATGTTTTTTAATTACAAAGGCAGAAAGGCCCGGAAGCTTTTTAATAGCTTGATGTCTGGAGATGTCATGTGAGATTGTTGGATTTAATGCTAATGTTAATACAGTGATCGGTATTGCATGCAATACTTTCCAACTTCAAAAGCAGTTGCAGAAATGTTGTTTCAGACAAAGAAAATGTATCTAACATGTTTTCTAGGGAACTTTTGTATTTTTATTTTAAAAAATATACCTATTATATTTTTAGAAATAACAACAAATAAAAATTAAGTTAACAAAATATATAGATAAACATGGTGGGCAGCGTATCCATCCCGAACCATTACTAACCACAACACCAAAGAGATGTAACACGAAATAAATCAATATACAGAAAAAACAAATAGCAATGTTAAAATTAATCTGGTTTGAAGTAAAGAAGGTACAGACACACTTTTTTTGTTGGAGCAGCATGCTTGATACAAAAGAGCTAAATATTCTTTCTGGCAGCAAAAGTCAACAAATAGAAAAAACTTTGTGTTTAATATTTATAATACAAGTGTCTAGAAGACCAAGCAGCAGAACATAATATCCAACTTTATTGAAAAGATCAGATATACAGTAGCACAGAGTTCATCCACAAAGATCAGCAGCTTTTGGAGCTTCAAACACAATCAGAACATTAACCGGGCTCTCGTTCTCAGAGGCGGCGTTAAATGTATACGATCTATAATTCCTAATTAAGTAAATCAGATCTGATTACAGATACATATCTCTCAAGCATGGATCCACAGTTTCTGCTCGTAGGTCATCAATAGTGATTCGCAAGTCTCTCTCGCAGCCTTGCTTCCTATATAATTTGTAATAAAAAGTACAGTGCTTTGAGAAAGGCTTTCATTTAACATGTCTATAAATATTGAAAATTGTTTCAGTTTGACATGGCCAAATAAAGACCTCAAAACCAATCAAAAAGGTTACAGCATCCTCATCTCAGACCAACTGAACTGCACCTTTTAAGCGTTCCTATCAGCATAATATTATGTTTTCTTTTTCAATTCAATATAGATGGAAATCGTAATGCCCATTGGGAATTACTTAACAGATATAGTATCTCTTGTGGTTTTGCAGTAAAGATCCTATATAATTTGGTAGATCAAGAATCCATGATTTAGCATACATTAGTCCTGTCATCTGATCATCAAATAAACGATGGAAAAGACGGGTGACAGAGTGGAGATTAATAAGGAAAGCAAATACGGGGCAGTGAGATGAGGCACGATAATGAAAATGCAGAGTGACGTTTTGTATACGATTCTTACTGTAAATAATTTGTATCTCATTGTCCATTAATCTGTTCAGAGTTGCATCTCAATTACTTGATTATTCACATGATCTATGGATTATCAGAAAATAGCCATACATATTTCCCAGAGGCCAATGTAACCAATGGCCAACCATGTAAACTCAGAGACTCGATTTCAAGGGAAGTTGAAGAGAAAAATAATTCTCACACTGGAGAATCAAGAACAGGGGTGTCCAAACTTTTTTCACTGAGGGCCACATACAGAAAAATATACGAACGACTGGGCCACTCACTAGAGGTGAGGTATATTGCCTCGTAAGTTAAGTTGTAAGTTAGCTAAATGTAGGTAAATTAGGCTTGATACATGAATAAGCTTTAAGAAAAAAACAGCCTTCATCACAGTTTTCTATAGGGTTTCATTTATCTTGTTGGCAGCTCATCCCTTAAAACAGAAGCCTCAGTGATTATAATAGGATGAAATATGAAGGGTCTATTTCAAGCTTGTTATGTAAAAAGTTATTTGGCTTTTTTTTTATCAAGAACATAGAACATGTTTTCAACTTTTAATTGACTGAATTTATGGCTATTAACACCATGAACACTACTGTGTTATAATATTTTTACATATAATTTACAGTATATATTTAAGAAATACAATATAAGAAAAGCACACGTTTCATGTGTTGGCCACATGATACTTTTTGAATTTGCTCAGGGCCGATTCAAAATGGCCCGCGGGCCGCAGTTTGGACATCCATGATCTAGAACTGTAATGTTTGTTAATATTATTTGGTCAACTTTAATCAATTATAAAAATACGTTGAAATTGATTTCCGTTAATTAATTGATTCATTCATTGACAGTTTCAATAAAAATTGTCAGGTCAGTTCACTCCCGTAGCCCGAGGGACGTTGGGGCACTTTGATGACATCACCGAACGTCTCCACACCCCCTGATGTTCCGCCAGTCTCATGCACTCCATCACCTCTTTCCCTGTCCATCTCTCAATATCTGTCAGCCATTCAAATAATTCAAATAAAACTGCTTTCTAATATAAAAAATGTGGCTTTTGAAACATTGAAATTCAGTTTTGTAATTTGAGGTTTCATGAAGTTATGAGATTTTACAAACATGCATTCACAAGTTGTCCCCCAGTTCAGTGTGAAGTCCCAGCCACCGTGTCAGACACATGGAGCGAGCTACCGGCTTTGTTTCAATCATCCATCACATTTTCTCCCGGTCCAACTCTGCTGCACCTTACTTCAATGAATCCATCAATGTCTCAGTAGACACTTACAAATACGACAGACACTGAATTCAGCGCAGTGTTTTCACATGACTAGGCCTGAAACAAATGTAAGACTTCAGGGCCAGACAGCATTAAACATTAAAAGCTGGGACAGACAAAAGGTTGAGGGTGGATGGCCATGAGATGGAGTGATAGATGGGGTGGTGTGAAGAGGAGGAGCGAGAGAACTTTTTACTGATGAAAGGTTAAGGGATCACCAAGCGCTCATGCAGACAGAGAAAGACAGGTCATTATCTAGAAAAGGGCGAGTTTATTAACACAGAAAGGTTTCAGAGCACACCTCTGCCAGAGCTGACAGAAGCAAAGAGCTCTCTCCATCTGTTGCCTCTGGCTAAATGTGAGTTATAGGCTGGAGGTTGGGCTGGCTGTTTTAATGCATGTTTGAGTTTTCACGCAAGAATGATGAGCTGCTTCTACCTTTGGAAGTGCACTCCTGCCCCCACTAAATAGAGAACCTAAACCACGCATAAATACAATTTGACAAGAAGAGTTAATCTAACTGCTTCACATGTTCATACCGCTAACAACTCAAATAAACAAAATGGGAGTTTTCTTATTCTTAGAGACATGACACTTATCAACCATTGTTACATAAATGTAGATTTCTGAATGTGCAGTGACAAAAACGTCTTGTTTACATGAACTGTCAATTATCTAATGATATGGTTTTATAAAATACCTACAGCACAGTTGTAACACTCCGGGAGGTCGAAAGAAAGCTACATGTGGGATGATTTTAACAATCAAAGACAGAAAGTAAGATCAATTTGAACAGTAGACTGAACGTACAAAGCCAACGGATTACTCTGATTTTTTTTAAAGGGGGTTATGGCTAGGAAGATTAGAATAGGGCTATATGCAGGGTTTATCCTGTAGTAAATAACATTTTGGGTTTTTTTATGCACATGGTAATGTATTTCTGTTTTCTGTGTTCACATACTGTTCGCCTACAATCAAGATATAAAAAATTGACAAAATAATAATCAGTAACACATCCAAGTAAGTCAGATGCCAGTTTTTTAGTACACCTAGCTAAAATAACTCATCTAAGCAATATTAGGCTTGTAATGTTCATTTTTAGTTGTAACTATTTCAAAAGAGCTCTAACTTTGTCATATTGGAGGCCACAGACTGCAGTATTACATGAACCTTTATATATATAATATATCAAGAATGACCAATCCAAAATGACTAACCAACCTTTCAAATTGCCCCAGACACATTGAGACTTAATATTATGAATTCTAATGTTGTAATCTTTAAAGCATGTATTTACATAAATAAACATGAATTTACATTTGAACTAAAAGTTAATGCAAGTCACACAAGCATTTCGTAACAATGTGTATTTTCCATTAATAAAGCTATATTCAGCAAACACATTCATCCACATGTGCATGTCCAGTCTGTAGATACTTCTGACTCATTTCTGCCTGAACTTTCCACTGGCAGCGAGCTCTCTGTCCTCCGACATGTTTTCTATAAAGGAACACGCTGTTCAGACAAGAGGATAAAAGGCCACTTGGAGTGCCTACTGGAAAGTCGTTATGTATTTGGAGATGAATGAAAACTGAAGCTTCTTTATTAGGGGATGCACAAAGAGACTATTTACATATTAAGAAAAACAAGTCACCAGCCACTTGTTTGCCTGTGTTCTGTTTACCAGGGATGCATCGCTGGATTGTAGTTAAAGGTCCCATGACATGGCCATTTCTACTGATCATAATTCCATTGTTGAGGTCTACTAGAATAGATTTATATTGCAATTTTCCTAACTCACATTAGTTTCTCATACAGCACCTCTGTATAGTATGTGTATTCACTCTCTGTCCTAAACGGCTTGTTGGAGCTCCTGCCCCCTCCCTCCCTGTGAGCCCACTGTGCTCTGATTGGTCAACTCGCCCACTCTCTTCTGATTAGTCCACCACCGTTACAGCGGAACATCAGTGATTATGTGTTACAATGGCGTTTGTTAGCAACCAGAAAATGACACCAGTAATGAAAAACAGATGAGAATGCTGTGTGGGGTCTGGGTGCTGTGTTGGCAGGACGTTGCGAGGCTCGCTGCTGCGAGGAGCGGACAGTGTGAGCTGGCTAACTGGTGTGGTTTCCTGGTTGCTGCGTGGGGTCTGCGAAACAACGAGACACAGCGAAACCCAGCCCGAGCACACACACACACACACACACACACACCCGCAGCCTGGCGGGACGCGGCGAGGCTGTGAGTCTGTATGTGCTCACACACACACTCACAGCCTTGCCGCGTCCCGCCGTCTTGAAAAATCCCCGGAGCTGCAGCTGAGAAAAGATTGAGTGTGTGTGTGTGTGTGTGTGTGTGTGTGTGTGTGTGTGTGTGTGTGTGTGTGTGGATTGGGCCTTAG
>NW_011355282.1:0-7314 GCF_000735185.1 Notothenia coriiceps
AATAAGCACCGTAACTTTCATGATATAATTTCTCCGTCATAATCGGTTGTTTCCGTGAACGGCCGACTGTTGTGTGACAGCAAATGCTGCGGCTGCAAGGCATTGTGGGGCAGCATTTTCTCCTCTCCTTTCGGTAAGGGAGGTCCAGTGGTTCTTAAGCTAAAGGAGGTTATAAAGGAAGTTTGAAACCTCCTTTTCTGAGAATTTGAATGGCACTTATCATGGCTGCCACTGAGGGACTTCCGGGTCATTTCACTCTGTAAGGAAGGTTCCTAAGAGAAACGGACTATTCGACCGCAACCCTGCATTGTCTTTCACATACACTATCATTCTCTCTCACACACACACTACCATACCCTCATACATACTACAATTCCTCTCTCATGTACACTATCATTCTCTCTCTCACACACAAAATGTTCTATCTTGCATGCATTACTAGAGTATTATTGTAGTATGATGTTGTCTGTAAGTGGGAATAATAGTGTTTCTAAGAAAGTACAGTTTGGTACGTAAGTAACTTTGATTTATGGCCCAGACAAAAGTGTGTGAAAGAGAGTATGATTGTGCGTGTAAAAGTGTTTAGCTATATGTATAAAAGAGTTGAATGGTGTATGTGTGAGATTCTGATATTGTTTGTAAGACCAAGTATGAGTTGTGAGCTAGACGGCCTCTCATACAAGTGTGCACGATATGAAGAACATAAGTGATAACATTGCACATCACAATAAGGATTTTACTTGGGATACAGTATATACATTTAATAAAGTTGCTCGTTTCTGTCTTGCTGCTGCTTTTATAGTATTGCTAAAATACAACATAATTTGCTTGTTGAATTTAATTAAATAAAAGGATATTATTTGCACCATTCTTTTATTGAACAAATGTAATATTGGACTCGAACAAAAAAAAGATAGTGAAATTGTGAAGTGCCGGTTTCCAATGAGCCTCTATTTCCACTTACCGGTACTTAAAAAAACTCCTTAAGTGCAATTTTGAGTTTTTTTAATTTCTGTATCACGCAAATTAACATTGGAAAGAAGATTTAAAAGATATTTTGCAGCAGTAATAGGTGCAATTACCGTACATTAAAAAAATTATAAAGAGGTGCAGAACCAAAATGAAGGAACACATGATATGCAACAATGCATGTGTAACTAAGTGCACGCACGCACGCACGCACGCACGCACGCGCACACACACACACACACACACACACACATACACACACACACACATACACGCACTGATTACATGTCACTTTGCTGTCAAACACTTTGGTGACAAGCCAATCTTAAGGCTAAAAGTAAATCCTGTAAAGGCACACGCTGCAACTCCATAACAAACAGCTGACACACACACAAACACACATTGGTGTATCCGTGCAGATGATGGACATGTGAATTAAAACAGCAGAGATGTGATGACCCGGATCAATGTCTCGACAGGCACAACATACAGTGTATCTATAACGACCCAATCCTGGATTATCTGGACATGGCGGCCCTGGTGGTACAGCCCTCTGACTGTGAGGGGGAGATGGATTTGTAGAGATAAAGTAATACCCTTTTTTTGTAGCTTTTCGTAAATGAAAATCTATTTTAGTGTACTCCTCTCTAGGAAGAACGAGGACATCATCAAGTTATTTACAGCTACAAAACATTAGATGCACCCTTCTCCCAACAATCCAGCGCTTCAGATCTGACCTCTCACCATCAGTTTGATGAGAAAGTGAGAATCTTGGACAGCTTTATACTTTTATTTTGTTAAGGCCACTCCAGTGATTTACTTCAGATTTTGGGAAGCAGAAAAGTAAAAAAAGAAAAAATTACAAATCCTTTCTCCACCAAGGCCAATAGAAGACCAAGTGTTACATAGTGATGTCCCTCCTATGCTCTGTAGGGAACTTTGGGATTTAGCAAACCATTAACCATTTATTTTTTTCTATTTTAGATCTGAGATTGTCTTTATTGATTGATAACCATTTTAAATGGGGGAGACTGAAGGAAGGACATGGCCTGACAGTTCTGCAATCCAGATACCAACCTGCGTACTGGGCAGCATAGTCCACCTATGGGCTGCCAGCTCTATAAAATCTATACAATGGTAATTTTGTAAAAATGTTTGACAATGTATAGACTAGACAATAAATGAATTAATGTAAAAACATCACCTTTTACAAGGTTTGATACTATTAGCTGAAGGGAGACACCTGAGGGTAACAGAGGTGTACTGGAGATGAACAATGTTATGTGCTTTGTCGCAAGCAGAGCTGAGGTTTGTAGCAATGAAGTTGACGTGAATGAATGTTTAAAATGATTGTGTTGCTAGGCCTTTACATTTGGATACGTGACATTTACCTCTGGTACTTTAACGGCTGCTTTTCCTTTTGAAAAGCTTCACAAGCTCTGCTCTTTTACACTCACATCCACACGCAACATCCAGGCATGATCTCAGTTCTGATCAATCACTCACCTGCCCTGTTGATCTCGATGATCTCCTCCTGTGCCAATGGGCAGTCTCCAGTTCCCATCATGCTGCCTGATCCCATGCCCGGCCCGATCACATTTCCCATCAGCCTGTGCGGCGAGGCGGTTGCCATGGCAAGGGCATCTGGCTTGCAGTAGTTGGGGCTGCCGGGCTGGGGCGCTCGAGGGATGTGTTTGTTCCTCTTCTTGGGGAGCTTCTGCTTGGCCATGGCCAGGGAGTAGTACATGCCGAAGTTGTTGACGATGACAGGCACAGGCATGGCGATGGTCAGCACACCGGCCAAGGCGCAGAGGGCCCCCACCAGCATGCCAGACCAGGTCTCAGGGTACATGTCCCCGTATCCTAGCGTGGTCATGGTCACCACAGCCCACCAGAACCCGATGGGGATGTTCTTGAAGGCGGTGTGGGCCGCTGCCGTCGGATCGGCTGGATCGGCGCCAATTCTTTCGGCATAGTAGATCATGGTTGCAAAGATGAGGACGCCCAGCGCCAGGAAGATAATTAGCAGCAGGAACTCGTTGGTGCTCGCCCGCAGAGTGTGGCCCAGAACCCGCAAACCAACAAAGTGGCGGGTCAGCTTGAAGATACGCAGGATACGGACAAAGCGCACCACGCGCAGGAAGCTCAGCACGTCTTTGGCTGTTTTGGAAGAGAGGCCGCTCAGCGCCACCTCCAGGTAGAAGGGCACAATGGCCACAAAGTCAATGATGTTAAGGGCGCTGCGGAAGAACTCCGCCTTGTCGGGGCAGAAGACGACTCGCGCCATTACCTCAAGGGTGAACCACATGACGCAGATGCCCTCCACGTATGTCAGCCAGCCATCTGTGACGACCTCATACACTATCTGCAAGGTAGAAGAGAAGGCAAAGGATCAGATCATTTTATAATGTGTTTACTCATTACAAGGTATGCATAATCCTAACTATCTAACACAACATAAGCCTCTGAATGAATCAGACAGCAACTATTACAATTATTGTCCCTATTCAAACTCTGGCCCCAAAATCTTTACGAAATAATGTCAAAAAATACTTTTCATTTCATGGTATGATAACTTCAGTTCTGGGTTCATTAAAGAGACCCATCATGTTATTCTATAGGCTACTGCACACTTGGTTAACTACAACACCAAACTCACCTTCCTCATCACCTGAGTACCTTCTAATAACCAAGTTACGTCTCATTGTGGCGATATACTAATAACAACTTGCAAACTGACAGAATGTCAGTTATGAGCAGAAAACTCAAGAAAACAACCGAGTCGCACTACAATCTGAGCTGCTACATATGTTACTACTTTTAGAAGGCTGTTTTGTTTCCATGGATATGTCATTATTTTCTTTTTCTTTATTGTTTGCCTCTCTACCTTATATGTTACTCATCTAATCTTGTTTTGGCCTTTGTCTGCATTGTCCCTTTGCTGTAACATTGTACATGTCCCTGCTGTGGGACAAATGAAGGACTTCTGATTGGAGATGATACATTTAGGCTTGTGTGCTTCAACCTTTGAAGTTAGGATGTTGGATCACCGGAAATGTAGGATTTTTTGGGACCAGAATGTGGCCTTTTCTTCATTTTTTTTATCATTCAATTCGTATTCTGAGTCTCATGATTCTGCCCGCTTTAAAGAACTGCAGATCTAGAACACTGCAGTGTCCCTTTTATGGGATATATATATCTAATACTGAAAAAGGGATTCACTAAAACTTCTGCGTACCTCCTCTGTTGTCACGTTGCCAACTGTGACGTTCTCTGTTTTGTTGTAGATGGTGTTGAAGACTTCGTGGGTCTCCAGGCAGAAGGTGGAGATGGAGAGGAGGATGAAGAAGAGCGAGCCAAACGCCACATACTGCAGATGGGGGAAGGAAAAACAGGAGGGGGGTCGGGAGGGGGATTTTTTTAATTTGCACATCATAAATCACCTCCTTTTATTCAGGCTTAACCAACAGGACACTGCCATCTGCATACAGACCTTTTTCCAACCAGTTGTAGCCTTTGTCATTAGAACTGTGGTGTTCCTGTGATTGCTGGTGCTTGGGGGGAGGGGGTTTGGGCCATTGCAGTATGTGGGACGCAGTTGCTATTCCTACAGGCTGCAGATAGGGGGCTCCAATAACACGCTGAGGAGAGTGAAGGAATGCTGCTAATTCAGTGCAAATGTCCTGACTGATGCAATCCCATTAATAAGAGCCCAGTCAGAGGGGGAGGCAGAGGGGGAGGCATGCGGGAGGGAAGGAGGTAAGGATGATGGATGGAAAGTGTAAAAATAATGAGGTACACTGAGTATACGTGTGTGTGTGTGTGTGTGTGTGTGTGTGTGTGTGTGTGTGTGTGTGTGTGTGTGTGTGTGTGTGTGTGTGTGTGTGTAGGTTTGAAAGAGACAGTAAAACAAAAACAGAATGTAAAGAGAAAATGAGTGTATACATAAACAGGAGGAATACGGAGATGTATGCATTATGAGAAACGTCTATCACAATGTGGGTTTCTCTCCGCACATAATCAATGATTCTTTATTTGCCGATACATACACACACACGCACACACACTCACTCCATCAACCTTGCATCTTGACAACTTCTTCATATATTTTATGTAGTGTGTTATCAGTTATTTTCAGTACTGTGCACACGCTGGGTAATGAGATTTCCATTTCTCTGCAGCTTCCCCCTGCCCCCCTGCTGTTGGTTGCCCTCTCTCTGTTTCTCCCCCCACCTTCCTACAGTATGCCTCTCTGCCCCCTGCTCTATGCAGTGGATGTGTCGGGTCCTCTCTCTGTGTGCGGAGTATCAGTCGTCTTCCTAAAAGCTGGGATGGATGTCAATGTTAACTCACATATAAAGGCTTGTTTTCTTAACCTTCATTTGAACCTTTTCTGTTCATAATGTCTGTTATAGCTGATGTTCTGCCTCACCATCCTGCAGATGCTTAAGCTGATACTGACCACATCAATGTTTCACTGTCATTACATATTCAGCTTCTTCTGGAAAGCAGAGTTGCATATTCATAAAAAATGCAGTAGATCAAAGTCCTGACATATTGTGTCCTCATAAAGTTGAAATGTCTGTCATTTGCAAACAGGTCCTATTCCAGCTGACACAGGGCAACTTTAGCACTCATATGGAGTGTGTGTCCGTCTTATAAGAATCATTCCAATAATCCCTTCCCTCCTGACACTGTTTCTGATCTTACAAACAAAAAAAACGTTTTTTGAATGGTAATGTTCAAAAGCTAACCTCTAACTGTGTGTGTCTGCTGTTTGACACAAACAGTAAATGTGAGACAAAAAAAGCTAGCTAAATGAACTAGCCGGAATGCCCTCTTCAGAGTCGAGGGGAGATGCAATAGATAATTTATAATGTCCTGACTTGACTTACATTACACACTTATATTTTCATAATAAAATATTGATTTATTAAGTGCAGCTTCAACTGTAAAAGGTATTATATTTGGAGGCAATGGCATTAAAGATACTGTAATATAGGCACTCATACTGTCATACAAATGTAAACATCTAATGAAACTGCTTTTCATTTGTTTAATGCTATAACAGGTATGCAGCTCCAAATGTGAAATGTCAATCTTTATCTAGTTCCTTTTGTTCGTCTTCATTAGACAAAAGTGCAGCTGTACGATTCTGTGAGATATTAGTTGAAGGAAAGACAAAAAAAAAAACTGAAACCCAAATAGGCGAAGAAGCCAGCCTCAACTGCTGGTTCTCATTAGGAGAGGCAGGTCACCCTAACCCTAACCCTGACCCTAACCATGCTGTACTAGCCAATGTGATCTCCATTAACAACAAAGTGTACCACAAACACCTTTTAAGGGCTACAAAGCGCGACATGACGGAAGCTGTGTTTTTGTCTTTTCAGAAACATGGCCTGATGAACCTGGACTCTGATTACAGCGTGTGATGCTGCATCCCTGTATCCTCCAAACATTGTTCTTCCTTCGGAGGGAATTTAGCTATTCTGCCGGTAGCTGTACATACCTCCAATTCCCAATAACAGCAAAAGTCAAGGCACTCAGTGAACTGTACTACAGCTTCAGTGAACATCAGACAGCCAGACGGATATCTTTCCTGCTCGGGATTTTAACCATAATGACCTGAAGTCAGTGTTACAAAAACTTGTTTTGAAAATGTTTCCAACAATGGGAAATAACACACTGGATCTTGTTAACCCAAACAAGAAGGAGAATTCAAGACTGCCACCTTCTTCTGACGTTTATATACTAAACCAGCATGAGACCTTGCGTGGAAAACACGGGACCGGTATAGAAACAAAACGTTTTAAATATTGACAATGTTTACACCTGCCCTTCTCTGACTTAACTTGTTTTCCAAGTTTAAAAGTCAAATTATATTTGACTATTTTTGATTCCGCCCAAATAACTCCATAACCATAAGTTGTACTACTCTGTAAGCAACATAGATTGCAGGGGGGAGTGTTGACTAATTTGGATGAATACAGTTGTGTGTTGTCTGCTGGGAAATGTCACAGCATGTTGTTAAATCATTTGGCCAACTGGGAACATGTACCGTGAGAATTGACCCGATTAATTGGACATTTTGTCGTAGCAGGAAAAGCTTGGGTGTCACTAATAACATTAGTGATGACTCAGTTTCATCCGTGATATCATTAACTAGCCGTAGTCCAGCAACCACAATTTAAAACCAGTTAGGCATATGCACGTAAAAGTAAGTATGATTGTGAGTGTGTGTGTGTGTGTGTGTGTGTGTGTGTGTGTGTGTGTGTGCGTGCGTGCGTGCGTGCGTGCGTGCGTGCGTGCGTGCGTGCGTGCGTGTGTGTGTGTGTGTGTGTGTGT
>NW_011355283.1:0-1463 GCF_000735185.1 Notothenia coriiceps
TGGGAGAACTTGCACAATTGGTGGCTGACTAAATACTTTTTTGCCCCAATGTATACTGAAGTAGTCTAGTTGTATGATTATGTCCAGAGATACCACCTCTCAACTAACTTGTTGCTTTGCCATAATTTGGCTGTGTGTGTGTTTGTCTCTCAGGCTAGTCATGCAACTTTTTTGCACTATGAGTAATTCGTTAGGGCCTCTTACAGTTATTGAAATGAAATCAGGAGGAAAATAAACAACCAAAAAGATTGAAAATGTGTAAAATCGATAAATGTAGTGCAATATTTACCTAATATATAGTGGATCGGAAGTATATGGTAGCATTAGTGTAGTAGTGTCTTCACATTTTTTTTTTGTGTTCTACTTATTTAGACGCCAGGTTTCACTTAGCTTATATACTTAAGTAGTTTAGTTTTATGATTAGATCCAGAGATACCACCTGTAAACTAACTTGTCTGTTTGTTATGTGTTTCTGTATTTAACTGTTTGCTTGTTGTCTCTCAGGCTAGTCATGCATCGTTCTCTTCAGCTCTCCACGACGACTCCAGGACGGATCTCAACGAGGTCAAAGGTCACCTGGAGATCGCCTTGTTAGAGAAACACTTCTTAGGTGAGTAATCTGACCTGAAGTGCACTGTGTGGGGTTTCTTTGTTTACATAACATCTCTAACAATATATGATAATCTGTGTTTTTCTCTTTTAAACCACGTGTTATTTATATTTTCTTATATATTTATCTTATATATATACAGTATATTTCTTGAACTCAGTTTTATTTAGACATTTTCCTCTGAAATATATTCTTTTCTTTTCTTTTTTTTGTATTAATTTTATTTTTATTGAATAACTATTGTGAGAGTAGTATTATAATCACCACTTTTGTTGTTATTTATCTTGAATTTATTTGTTTCTCTCTTCTCAAATTAACCACCATTAATAAATAATGTCCATATCTGCAACATTTCAATAAAGACAATAGAAACAAAAACACTTAAATAGACGGAATGTTTTAGCCAGGTTAAAGCTGATTATTGGACCTTGAGTCAAGGTTATTTTATTGGTTTAATTTAGCATAAGTAAAGTTAAAGTAAAGTGTCCCTTTTTAAATCTGTGGCTGGCAGAGTTGTGTGTTAATTGGCTGTCGACTCACTCTGGCCTTTTGCATCACTTCAGGGTTAAATGCCCTACAGCACAGATGCATGCTGGGTAATCTGTCAATATCTGTTTGTCAGCTTTACGTAACACACACTGCTAATAAGCCTGCTTAACCTCGTCTGACGCACACACACACACACACACACACACACACACACACACACACACACACACACACACACACACACACACACACACACACACACACACACACACACACAGCCACACACACAGCCACACACACACTACTTTCAATACATTTAGTAAAAACAGTACATGGCATCATCGAGGATCCACCGGTATTACTC
>NW_011355284.1:0-2155 GCF_000735185.1 Notothenia coriiceps
GGGAGGATGGCGGGGGGAGGAAAGGGGCGGAGGAGGCGGGGAAAGGGGAGGATGGCGGGAGGGGGAAAGGAGCAGAGGAGGAGGCGGGGGCAGCAGACGGACTGAGCATGGGGGCTGTGAAGGAATGAGGAGGAGCAGTAAAGGAGGCGGGGGTGGAGATAGGAGAGCTGAGACTTGAAGAGGATGGAGAGGACTTGCTGGTGCCATTGGCCTGGGACTGGATCTGGACCTGGGCCTGAGACTGGGACTGAGAATGAACCTGAGTGTGAACCTGGGCCAGGGCCTGGGCCTGGGTGTGGGTTTGTGTTTGCATCAGGGCCTGGGAATGGGTATGGGCCTCGGCTTGGGTTTGTAACTGAGCCTGGGCATGGCTATGAACCTGGGCCTGGGCCTGGGTATGAACCCGGGTTTGGGCCTGGGCCTGGGCCTGGGCCTGGGCCTGGGCCTGGGTGTAGGTTTGTGTTTGCATCACAGCCTGGGTATGGGCCTCGGTTTTGGATTGTAACTGAGCCTGGGCCTGGGTATGAACCTGGGTTTGGGCCTGGGTCTGCGTCACAGACTGGGCTTGGTTCTGACTGAGGCTCAGTGACTGAAACTGTGCCTGCGTTTGCGACATGGACTTGGACACCGACTGAGTTTGAGAGAAAGATTGACTTTGGGCAGACATCACTTTGGCTTGGCTCTGTGTCTCTGTAACATGTTGGGAGCTGATGAGGTTCTGTTGAGAGTTGTTTTGGTTCTCATGGGCCTCTTTCAGAACGCTCTCGTAGCTGGGGGCTTGAAAGGTCGCCTGTGATTGGATGAAATGCCTCGGTCGCTCGTAGTTGAAGGCGCTGGGAGGGAAGACGCTGGGAGTGAAGGACGGCAGGTCTGACATGTTCGTGCTGTTTCCTCCAGACTGGGAAGACTGGGAGGGAGAAGATACACGCGTTACAAAACCTGAATACATTTTCCTTTGCCATTCACGTTTAAACATGGAGTTTTAAGTAACACAAGAGACTAATAAAGCATTAACAGAGAGCTATAAAGTGGTGCAGGAATGAGTCTTAAAACCCGGAAATGAGTTTGCATTTTAAACCTTCCAGTTGCTTCTTCTGAAAGTCAATGGATTTCTTTACGTTTTTTTTGTTTAAATTTGGTTAACACAAATGTATGAGATTTTTACGTCTAGTTTTACCACATAAAATACGTCAGTAAATACGCAAATGGTGAACATCTCAATACTTAACATAATCACGGCAAACATTAGGCGACTTAGCTTCACATTGTTGGTGTGGAGTCATTTTTACTTACGCTTCAAATATCATAAAAGACATGTTTATATGTGGAGATTATTCTGCTGAACAATACAGGTAAGTATCATAAACATGTGTTTGCCACAGATTTTTGTTGAGGGACTTCTTGCTATGATATTCTCTGGGTGGACCTACACAATGACGTCATCACTGCACCACCCAACAGAGAGATCAGAAAATTAGTGTAAGAAATGCCCTTACAGTAAAAGTGAGCCTGCTTGGGCTGAACAGCTTTGGTGAAGTTTTCTCGTTGACGTGGGCTGGTGGTGGTGGTGAGGGTGGGGGGGGAGGGCTGGGCGTACAGGCGCGGCCGGTGACCCCTGGTGACCTTTGGCCCTCTGAGCTCAGGGCTCTCTCCTCCTCACTGCGACCAAACGGTTCCTCAGAGCAGTAGTACGCCGGCTGAGGCTCTGGAAAACTGACAGACAGAAAAAGACATGTAGGTGAAGATGTGATTATATTCATAATAACACCTGAAGGTACATTAGGATGGAAAGGATAATGTTTGTCAATTAAATGTTATGTCCAATTTGTAAAGAAAATTCTTTATATGGATTGTTGGCATTGTGAAATGATATTTAATACACTTTAAATACGTCAGTGTTGTTGAGTAAAGCTCAACTCAATTAAATTGATCTTATTCCTATTATTTCCAATAGATACTGTATATATGTTTATTGCCATGAACAATCCACAAAGCATAGTTGCAACCCTAGAAGAAATACAGAAATAATGTCCCTACAGAGTTCATAAAAGATCAAAAAGATTTTATTTGTACCACATTCATGTTGAAACTTACTGTCAGATCAACCAAGAGTCGACCCTGAGATGCACATGAACAATAAGTTATGCTGAGACTG
>NW_011355285.1:0-3393 GCF_000735185.1 Notothenia coriiceps
ATATTTGGTACCCCTGCTGGTCTAAGAGTTAAACCAACTCATTCAGTTAAAATTCATTAAATTACGCCTGCCACCTTATATATTTATATTTAAGGCTTTACTGATGTGCCACAATAATGTCACCTAATGTTATTGAGTTAAAATATCAATATTGTGGCTTTCCAAGTTAACATTGATTGATATGACTGCGATTAAATCAGCATATACTTCTGCCAGGGGATGCCACCCCTCAAAATCTCCTGCCACCCTCTTGCCACCTCATGAATATTTGTCTAGATCCGCCCCTGCGCCCCCCCACATATCAAATCCCAATTTAACCCCTGAGTAGGCCTACCTCAAATTGGAGAGAGCTAATGTACTATACAGAAACATACCTAACACTAACCAAAACCCTCAAAACTAAACTACTCCAACCTTAACTACTTAATCATCTAACATATTTATTTCATCAGTCCAAGCATTGGTTTAAAAGAAATTCAATAACTCTGATCACAGGACAGGCACCCACAGAAGCTCAACCCTGTGTCCGTGTTCAGCATACTAAGGGTGAAGTTATCAGACCCCACCAATCTGCAGATTCTTCCAGTGGTCAAGGAAAAAGAACCTGACAAATGAAGAAAAACTTGAGCCTGTTGAGGGAATTGTAAAAAAAGACATAAATCGTTTAATTTGTTTGTACAAATCTTACCTGATATATTAATGTGAACTCTATTTACGCAGTCATTCATGAGGAAAGGACTCTGCATTGAGGCTGCATGCAGACAGAGAGGACGTACAGACACGAAATACGATACGATAATACTTTGAGTCTGACCTTTTTCTTGCATCACAGAAGCTCCATTTTCAACATCAACAAGGGAAATATATGAAACAAAAACAAGGGAAGAGACATTAAGCATTAAATTACAATCAATGACGACAATGTGTTCCTGGGCCTTTATGTACAATTGATCTGGGATTAAACTCTGTATTTCATTTCAGTGTGACAAAAGAATGCTTCTTACCTTATTAACCTGTGGGACTCTGATCTGATTGAGCTGTTTGCATTGTTTGCCATCGTTCTGGTGTGTGAACGTGGTTCCATGGTATTTCACAATATCCTTGCAACCAGTTTGACTGCTCCTTATAAGCCTATAGGGAATTCACATACATCAACCTTGGTGTAGATTCCTTTCTTTACGACCAAAACAAACCACCAGCAGATCTAGAATGAACCCTTAAAGGACGGGATTATGTCATCTGAATAGAAAAAAAAGGTAAATGCTTTCCCTTACAGTTAGATAAAAAAAGTTGTATACATTATAGGCAGACATACTGTACTTATAAATAAATAAAATAAATACATTGTTGTTTTTGGTTTTCATTAAGGTTACTTTTAATCTTCTTTATTTTAAATACCTTTTTTTCGAAAGCATTATGTGAACTTGGTCCTAAATATCTTGGTTTCTTCTTTCCTAAGGTCATTGTTCTGTTGTCTTACATAATACTAAAAATGCATATTTCATTGCATTTGATATTGAGGATATCCAAAAGTAACATAAAGTAATCAGGTTACATTACTTTTATATTGTGATACTCAGATTGTTACTGATGACAGGTACCTAATTTTAACGGAATACAAAAACCTGAAATGTTGACTTTAATTAAATGTATTGTGTCAACAGATTTCACATATCTGTATTAGGTTAGTTGAAAGCAAAACAATTTAGTTCAAATGTGATATTATTGCTTTCAACTAACCTAATACAGTTATGTGGAACCCTTTGAGATGATACATTGAATTAAAGTCGATGTTTCAGTTTCAGTGTAGAAGGTCTGTCTATGTTTTCTTCATCCTGAGCTATCCCTTCCGAACAGCACACTGTCTCTCTCCAGCTGATCGTTGGATGGCGATGGAGCTTTCTGCAGCCTCCCTGTCTGAAGACCAGTTCACCTGCTCCATCTGTCTGGATGTGTTCAACAACCCCGTCTCCACCTCATGTGGCCACAGCTTCTGCCAGGCCTGCATCTCCTCCTACTGGGACACGAAAGTGGGGGCCAAATCCTATGAGTGTCCCCTCTGCAAGGAGCCTTTCCGCAGGCGACCGGAGCTCCACATCAACCGCACCCTGAAGGAGATCACGGAGCAGTTCAAGCAGATCGTCAGCTCTGGAGGGCAGGGTGTGGACGATCCAAACTCTCACCCCCGCCATCGCCATCCCTCTCTCTCTCTCCCGCAGAGGGCGGGGGAGCTGCCGGGGACCGTCTTCGCTGAAATGATGAATCGTTTCCAGCAGCTGCAGACTCCGGGGACGCCTAACACCCACCCCTCCTCACCCGATGACCCTCTCCCTCAGAGCCCAGCTCCATTCAGTGATGAGCCCCAAGACCCGCCTCCCCCCTACTCACCCCCCCGCAGGTGCCACCCTAGGCCTACGTTCTTAGACACTGCACCGAAAACACTGGAATGTTGATTTGGATTAAATGCATTATGTCAACAACTTTGGCATAACTGTATTAGGTTGGTTTAAAGCATTAATATTACGTTTAAATACAAATTATTATTTAATACAACTAATCTAATACAGTTACAAGACATTTGTTGACATAATACATTTAATCAAAGTAAATGCTTCCGTTTTTTCAGTGTACTCACTTCTCAGTGCTTGTGCAAATACATTGTGGTATCTGCAGTATAGTAAATAAGACCACCGGTCTGCTGTCTCCATCAGAACAAATGAGATAAACCATTCCGTTTTAGATCCTCTTCTAAAGAAGTTCTTATTGGTCTATAATATTTAGAACCCACAGAAAACAATCCACAATGTAGCCTACCATAATCCACAAATATATCATTAAACACAACATGTATTTTATTGATATGTATAGGCTATTGCTGTGTATGTATCACAATACAACTTTTATAGGTTTACAGTAGTGCTATTTAAACATTTGTGGACACATTTCCACACATGAAATGACTTGGCAGGAGAGATGCACTCGTGTTTTTGTGTCCTTATTCAAAATTAAAATTGAATACCAGGTCAAAAAAAACACAAACGCAGCAGAGAAACTGACCAATTAACTATTTCTTCATTAAAGGTGGGTAAGAATGGAGAAACCAGCTCGAGTGCGCTAGAATTTGAAACAATTACACAACCGAAAACAATTTGCCCCTTCCTTCAGACTTCCTCACAGAGCCCCTCCTCCAACACACACGAACGCGCACATGACCAATGAGGGCACGAGATAAGTTTGTGCACAGATGGAAGGCTGACAGGCAGGTCGGCCATCCAGTTATTTTAGCCGGGCCGGCTCAGATGATTGGTCGTGCTTTTTACAGTACTACGGCTTCCACAGATGACATTTTGTTATGGATTTATTGTCAAAGCACTTAAGATATTCATTGCTATC
>NW_011355286.1:0-2397 GCF_000735185.1 Notothenia coriiceps
AAAATCAAAATGTGCAAGTAAACGTATAGCCCTAGCATGCCTTTCAACTAAACGCCTCGTTCTTATGAACTGGAAAGTCAGAAAGCCCAACTGCTTCAATTTAAACATCTTAAGTATGGAAGCAGCTGCTTTCTCCCTGTTATATTTGGTTAAGCCAGACAACAGGCTTTGGGATAAGATAAGGGCTTTCCTGGTCTCAAACTATCTTGGCTGCCAATAATAATTATAATAATATTAATAAATAAATATAAATAAAGACAAATAAACTATGAAGAAACAGAAAAATAATGGTAATAATAATGAAAGAAGTTAAATTAAATGGGAAATGGATGAATAGGTGAATTAATCAGAAAAGGAAGAGATGTGTGTGTATGTGTACATATATACATTTATTTATTTGACTATTTATCTATTTATTTATCTATTATAAATGTTTTTGTTTTATAATAATAATGAGGAAACAATTAATCTATATTATGAAGCAAATCATGTATAAATACAACGCCATATGCATACATAAAATGTAACTGACAATGTAATCCCCCTACCTCCCCACCCTTCATGTTATTGTCCCGTCCTGTTTTTGATGTGTGTGAGCCATGTCCTTGTCTTTCAAAATGTCTAAAAAAACATAAATGTTAAAAAAAGATTCAAAAGAATATATTTTTTATAGAGCTGCTTAAATCACATTTAGGAGAACACATGTTTGTTCGGTTAACATCCACTATGTTTCTAAGTGGTAGGATAGGTTATATAGTAAGTTAGAATTTCATTCAATATTGATTCAAAGTGCTACAACTTTTTGAAACTGCTGAACACCTACAGTACAAACAAGACTTCTGATGCACAGATGTGAGCTGGGCTTGGAGAGCTTGTGATGCAAGTCTTTTGTTGGATTTATCCGCACAGCTAGAGTTTCAGATGAGACACTTGAACTGGCTGAATTTCCACTTCTTTTGTCTTTGCATTTAGTCTCAAGTGTCGAGTACTGTCAATAAATGTTCAGCGATGGCATCCATTGTAGACCAGGGACTGGATCCAAACAGAAAGATAAGCGTGTTTCTCTCAGGATTGTTTCATGCGGTGGTGCTGAGTTCATAAACAAATGCTATTCCAGACTGAAGTTTGATTTGCTGACAAATGGACTAGAGATTTTACAAGATGCTCTCAATATAGGTGAATGGAGTAAAAGCCACTGGGCCAGTTGATGGGCCAGAATACAAAATTAACAACTTGAGCCATATCGAAATGTTAAGTTTCGCAGTGGCAGAATTTGTCTTCATGCATTGTAGGTTTTTGCTAATGTCGGTCGAGAGTAAAAGTATTTAAAAGAAAATGGGCTGTAAGTGTCTTGGTTAGATACACTTGAGTGACATGACAGGGTAAACTATGCCAGTTCTTCACCTGCATGCTCTGATGTCAGTCACTGTACTGCTGTTTTGTGGTTGACTGAAAATGCTTGTTCTCTTTAACTCAGTGAGCACTGCTAAGCTTCTGCAACATGCAGGACTGCAGATTCACAGAGCTGTACTGGAGAGTTTTCAACTGAAATTAGCTCAAAAAAGTCACCAGATTTGAAGTCATCCTAATATAAACTTTCTTTATATAAGGTTGCCATTTAGTTTATTATTGCGTAATTGGGTTACTAAATCAATGCTTTTTTAAATGACACTTTTTGATAAAAAATGTTTAAGTCACAAGGCAAATAAACAGTTACTCATTTGATCCACCCAGTTATGTATACTAAACAACATTATTAGTCAGACAAAATAAACATGAAGTAAAATGTATTAAACAGTGAAATTGCATATTCCTATTTGTATGTTACATTACATTACCTTGCATTTAGCTTACGCTTTTATCCAAAGCGACTTACAATTAGTGCGTTCGACCAACAAAGTACAAACTTGAAGAAAACATAATCATATAAGTACATCAGGTTTCATAGAGCCAAAACATTTCAAGTGCTATTCAACTGGCTTTAGTATACAAGTGCTTTGTTAATAGTTCTATCGCTCGAAGTGGAGTCGAAAGAGATGAGTTTTCAGTCTGCGCCGGAAGATGTGTAAGCTTTCTGCTGTCCTGATTTCAATGGGGAGCTCATTCCACCATTTTGGAGCCAGGATAGCAAACCCACGTGTTTTTGCTGATGGGAACTTGGGTCCCCCTCGCAGTGCGGGGGCAGCGAGCCGTTTGGCTGACGCAGAGCGGAGTGCACATGCTGGGGTGTACGGTTTAACCATGTCCTGGATGTAGGAAGGGCCAGATCCATTCGCAGCATGGTACGTACCATTGTCTTGAAGTGGATTCTAGCAGTTACCGGAAGCCAGTGAAGGGAGCGGAGGAGCGGCGTGGTGTGGGAGAATTTAGGAAGGTTGAAGACCAGACGAGCCGCTG
>NW_011355287.1:0-2004 GCF_000735185.1 Notothenia coriiceps
ATATAAACTCCCCAAACAGGCGAAAACCTACCAGTTTCACCCACTGTCTCTGCCACCTCCCTCCATGCCTGGTTCCTCCGGTTTGTATCCCGGTAAATAGTTCTGGTCGTAAAGAACCGGGTGATTTGTTACCGTAATTTCTCGTTTGGAATATGAGGAAATGAACTGCGGTCTGGCTCTCCCAGCTTGCACAATGTTTGATTGGCTACTATGGCTAGCGCTTGTACTGTCAGATTTGCATAAACGGGATTTAATTGGCTGACGCTTCCAGCTCAGCTTCAAAAGTTGAACATTGCTCAACTTTTAAATCCTGAAAATCCTGTAAATCCTGTAAATCTTCGCTTCACTTCCCCACAATGCAGTTCGGCGAAAAGCGAGGCAAAGTGACGTCACTCCCATTCAAAGTCAATGGGCAGAGAAGCGATGGAAGATTTTTTTTAAAGCTGCTGTGTGGACGTACTCTGTTTGGTTGGTTGTAGAGTGGCAAGGGGCGTTATGTATGAATGCAGCATAAGTGCTCGAGTTGACTGCCTGAACTAGCTCGCAGGCTTCGCCCCATTTGTGGTAACTGGGTTTAAATGTATTCATATTGAATTTGAATTTGCAAAATTTAATTTTAAGAAAATGAATGTAAAGAAATCTGAGTGGAAAATTGGATTATAAATATAACATTTGCATTGCAAAATCTACAATGGGTTTCTTTTACTCGGAGGGACTGTGGAAGATGATCAGCTGTTCTTTTGCATTTTGTCTCAACTTTACCCTTGATTTTCTGTAAATGAAAACAATGTCTGAACTCTCCTTGACTCAAAAAGATTTCTGGACTGTGGCAAACAAAAAAGAAGTGTCCTTTTCCATGAAGAGAAATATTTTGGATTTGCAAGGACATAAAAGCTTGGTAAAAATCGCTCTTGAAAAAAATTGTAGATAAATAAGTGTTTGATTCTTTTAAATTTAAATAAGCCTTACCGGTCCTATATATTACTAGAGAATAGTCTATTTTGAGTGGCAGCACGTGACCATGTTATCAAGCCAGGAAGATACATCTTAATTAAAGCATAATGTATCAAACAAGCTTCAGTCAAGTCGTCGGTCTATCAGCGTTGCACTCTTGCTAAGCACACCTCAGAGGTCGTCATGAGTCTGTCAGCACGGCAGAGCTGCTGTCGACTTTTCCACATGAAGCTTCTTCTGCTGTCACTGCTGTCAATCATCCCCCCCGCTCTCCACTGACCCTGTGGCAGGCTGTTAACGGATATCAGAAACCTCAGCATGCATCAACATTACACACAATAACAAACCTCCCTCTCTGTGTGTGTCTTTTGTTTGTCTGTCTCAGCTCACTCGCCGGTGTTCAGTGCCATGTTTGAGCCGAGATGGAAGAGAGTAAGAAGGTGAGTTGAGCACTTGACTCTCTTATTCCTGTTCCCTTAGCGGAGAGGCGGATGTCTAATCTTTCTCTCTGTTGCATCAGGATGTGTTCACCTCGCAAAACATCCAAATGTGACATGTGCATGTGTTTCTTCATGTCTGGTTGACTACATCTCAATTATCTGGTGTCTTTAAAGCTATTGTTGAATTTGTTTTATGATAATGGCGTCTGAAATGATTGTGAAAGCACAATGTGCTGGTTTTATACAAAATAAGACGATACCAGGGAAAATAACTGCAGTCTGTCACAATTATCTCAATAGTGCTATGATGGAATTCTGGTGTTTTTTTACACCTAAAGTTGTACATTGTAACACTAGAGCTGCAAAGTATGCATACTGCTTCAATATTATATTCAATAAACCATGAGAAAAAAAAATCTGGATGGGACTGGGCATTAAAGGGGCCCTTTTTGGCTTTTTTTGGTTTTCCCTTTCCTATGGTCTGTTGTTGAGGGTTTTTGTTCAATCCTAAAGTTCCCTCCAGAGGGAGTTTCTCTCCCACACACTCCCCCCCCCGCTGCCTCAAATTTCTCCATTGCTGAGACTGCCAAGGGCACGACAGGGGGATAGG
>NW_011355288.1:0-1558 GCF_000735185.1 Notothenia coriiceps
TAAATACAGTAAAACTATGATCGCAGGTCCAAGTTTAACTCTCTGAGGTGTAAGCCATTTTTTCACATGTGAGGCTCGTCTGGGCTTTTCTGGTAAAAATGCTATTAAAACATGAACCTTGGTGACCATCGGGCTGGCCTGCATGGTCTGCCTACAAAACAAAAATAAAAAAACGTTAATGCAGCCCCAAAAACAGCCTCTGATCATCAACAGACTTCATGCAAAGCTTCATCAGATGCATATATTAGATAATAATCTCTATCTCACTCCTAAAACATCTAGATCTACTTCCAGCATGGATACATGTTCATAAAATACATCCATTGTTTGTTTTATACGCTTCTTGATATCTAAAAAAAATAAAATCGTATTTTCTAGAACAGATTACAAATCGCCTGAAAATGTTACAAACAAGTGGCAACATGTGTGACGAAGGTGTTAACCTGGGCTATATCATGCAATCGAAAGTGAAACTTAAGCTCGCTCCTTTGCGGAGATATTCCCGCGAGAGTGCGGAAAACTTTAATTAATTAATTAATTTAAAATGTGAAATGTTACCAATATACTCACGGGCCACTAGGGGGCGCTCACGGACCACACTTTGAGAAACACTGTCCTACACTAACGATAATAATAATAATATATTTGTCCATGCCATCTTCTAAAAGTCCAAATAGATGTCTTTAAATGACGTGTTTTTCAGTCAAAATCCCAAAGATCTTTAGTTTAATGTGATATCAAACAGGAAAAAGTGCTAAATATCTATATTTTAAAGCCTCAAAACTGCTTTTTCTGACATATTTGTATGAAAATGTTGATTAAAATAGTTACAGATTATTATTCTGACGATCCACACAATGTCTCATTTAACAAACGTCTGCAGGAGTTCGTTTAAATCGCTTAAAACATGAAATATTCAGCAGGAAACCCCAATCTGTGGGTTGAATCTGTCTAACCACTGCAGGCCTCCATGTTCCCCCCTGGCTTGCACAGAGAAGTTGTAAATGACCAGTTTCCGCATCACGGTCCACTCTGAGTTTATTAATTCCTTTCAGAGCGATGCATCCGTTTTTATTACGTCGAGCAGCTTCCTGGCGCTGATGATCATTAGAGGAACCAGTCTCACATCAACACTGAGAGTAAGTGCAGTTACTCAGACTGGTCGGACAGCGGGATACCAGGAAGGGAAAGACGGCAGGGTAGATAGGGTATTTGATGGGTTACAATGTAAACTGTGCTCGTGAGTCCCTGACTGTCCACATCAATAAGTAATTTAGGAGTGTTTGCCCAACAGAGACGGACAGAGAGGAAGTTTAAGGAGGACGGATCAATCGATAGGTTGATGGAGAAAGCGACAGGAAGGACTTCAATAATTCAAGGATTCCTTTTTATCTCATTACCCCACAAAGAAGATCCCCTTCCTGTTTCTAGAACTGCATCTTTATATATTAAAAAAGCACCTTTTGTGAACAGTGTTTCCCATGCATTGATGTATTTGTGGCGGGCCACCACAATTAAATATCGTCCGCCACAAATGGATCTCATAAAAAAAAAAATA
>NW_011355288.1:1598-5595 GCF_000735185.1 Notothenia coriiceps
TTTGGTGGTGGTCTAATGGATAGGGAGGTGGGCTGATGATCGGAAGGTTGCGAGTTCAAATCCTGCCCCCACAAATAGAATCAATCAAATTCTGTGGGAAACACTGGTGAATATATAACTCCCAACCCTGAAGCATGAAGACTGGAGACCGATAGCAAGACTCCGAAGATATCAACACATTTATGCAAGTGTATCTTAAAATATATTTTAACTTCTTTAATATTCTAAGCAACAAACTGTGGCATTTTTGGAAATAACGTGACCCTTATAAGAGCCGCAATGATTAATCAATTCATCTTTAAGCAAGAAAGCTGATACTTAGCCATATAGATAATTTCTGGATTTAGTGAATTTCTTTGAAAAAAAACAGATTTAAAGACATCATCTTGGAATTGTTAACTATTTCCCAACATTGTATAGACCAAATGAAGCAATTAGTCTAGAAAACTAAGTAATAACCAATTACTTGCACCCCTACCCCTTGATGTAGCTTCATAGTTAGCGTACAGATAGTGGTTTTAATCTCAGCATGACGACAAATAAACATGTTTCAACAAATTAGATGTGTTTCTGAGTCACCAGTTACTCAAAAGGGCTGCAACTCAATCTTAGTTTCATTTAGCCAATTACTTCCTAGATTAACGATAATACTAATTATAATAATCTATTTGTCCATCCGAGTTTAAATAGTGGTTTTGATCTTCTCAGTTTCCAAAAATGTTGAATACATGTAAGTAAGAGCAGAGGTGGGAAGTAGTGAAGTACAAATACTTTGTTACTGTACTTAAGTACATTCTTCTGGTGTCAGTACTTTACTCCACTACTTATTTTTCTGACAACTTTTTACTTTGACTTCTTACATTTTGAACACAAATACCTGTACTTTCTACTTCTTACATGTTGAACTCAAATACCTGTACTTTCTACTTCTTACATGTTGAACTCAAATACCTGTACTTTCTACTTCTTACATGTTGAACTCAAATACCTGTACTTTCTACTTCTTACATGTTGAACTCAAATACCTGTACTTTCTACTTCTTACATGTTGAACTCAAATACCTGTACTTTCTACTTCTTACATGTTGAACCCAAATACCTGTACTTTCTACTTCTTACATGTTGAACACAAACACCTGTACTTTCTGAGAGTTTCTGAGTCCTACCTTCCATCAGTTCGTCCATGCTGGTGATCTTCTTCCCGCCTTCTATCGTGTAGATCGAACGAACCCCTTGTGGAAGATGCAAATTATCTGCCAGAGAGCGCGTTAGCTCCATCAGCAGTGCATCGAAGGACCTGAACCGATCGCTGGACACCGCGTACACCAAACCCTTGAAGTACCGATCTCCGTTGCGATAAAACCGGACTTTTTTGGCTCGTTTCTCCGAGGTTAGCGTCTGCAGGGTCCTGGTTCTGTAGTAGCTACAATTAGCGCTGTGGGCCGGACTCGGGACCAAACTGCTGGCCCGGGAATTTGGACCGGACCCTCCTCCTCCTCTTCCAGATGTTGTATCATCTCTTTTGGTTCGGGTGGATCGTCCTCGGCGAACTTTGTCGCGTTCGTCAAAGTGCTCCAACTCGAGGGTCTTACTCAAAGACATGGCGGTGACAAAACTGGACCAGAAACGTTCAAAAAGAGTCTTGGCTACACAGGATGCATCGTCCAACAGCGGTGAACAATGACTCCTGTCTTCTGGAACTGCTTTCTTTACACCAAGGGCTTATAGTCCTGGTTCTCCGGCCGGTTGTTGGTGTCACACTTTGTCCCTCAGCGTCCTCTCATCCCTCCATCACTACCAACAAAAGAGATTACAATCAAATGGCTATTGGACATGATTTCCCTCCAACAACCTGCACATGTATATCTCTAAATATATTTAATTCAGTATTTAGGAGTACTGAACACATGCTTGCATTTAGTGTACCATCAATTTCCTGCAGGGCCAGCATGAGAATTGTCCATTGATTTTCTGCAGTCAATTAAATGTATCTGCAGCAAGAGACCGAATAGGAGTTTATGCATCACATTATATATCACCTATGTGCTTTATGTGTCCATATGATATATTATATTTGATACGATAGTCCTTCAAATATCTCTAAATATATTGAATTCAGTATTTAAGAACACTGAACACAAGCTTGCATTCAGGTTTACCATCAATACATTTGCTTCCTTAAGCTTTTGCATGTACATTATTAATGTTGTGCATTCAAAGCATCATGCAAAACGTGTTTCAAGTTAAATACAACCGTCTTGCTTTAGTGAAATGAAATGTCCTGCAAGGCCAGAGTGAGAAGAATTGTCCATTGATTTTCTGCGGGCACATAAAATGCACCTGCAGCCACAAGCAGAACAGGATCTTGTGCATTCAAATACATAAATAAGTTGATATTTATACGATACACGTTTTTACTTTATCCATCTCTCCGCCCTTATAACGCTAAGCTGTGCTGACACACGGACAGGGAGGCACCTACCTAGCAATAATGCCGTTAAACCGGTTTGTTGCTATGGAGGCTTTCTCCTCTCTTACCCGGTGTTGCGTTCAGGTTCCGGTGGATCCAGACAGCTACAACCGAGCCTGCTAACCCGGGATTCAGAGATGAAGTGGCGGGGAGGAGAGAGACACCGGACCGGGATGCACGGAGACCTACAGCAGCATGGCGGCTGCAGCAGAGGGAGGAGAGACCGACAGACCGGGTGAACCCCCCTCCCTTTCCCGGCCCTCCCCTCTCCTCCCCGGCATACGTGATGACAGACTCCCCCCCTCCCCTTCCTCCATCTCTCTCTCCAGGTCTTTGTCTAGCTCTCTCTTCCTCTCTCTGTCTTTTGTCTCTCCCTCAAATTCAAATTCATTTAAGTTATATCGTCATAATGCAGATAATCAAATATCTTAACCTTACAAACATACAATAATATAGTGTTGGACTACATTAAATTAAATAAAAACAACTATATCTTCAAGTTATTTGTTTTATTTTTAAATGTAATCAGTGATGGAAAGTACAATTTGGAATTACTTTCATTTAATACTACTCTATACTTTGTACCTTTTTACTTCACTGCATTTATTGACAAGTTACTTTATACATTCTTATTTTGCTTAGGAAAACCCTTTAAAATGTGATTATTTGATCAATATTAAATCATCCACCATTATATTTAAATAACTAAAACCATGAGTGCGTTAATAGATAAATTGATTAAATGTGAAGATTTGCTGTTCTTGCTTAAAAATACTTTTTTTCCAGCAAGGAGTCCCTCCTAGTAATTTTATTCCTAATACTTTATGGTCATTTTCATAATTGTACTTAAATACTTTTACTGAAGTACAATTCTCGGTGCAGTACTTGACATTGAGTATGTTTACAGTGTGGTATTACACATTTTACTCAAGTTAAGAATCTAAATACTTTTTCCAGCACTGACTTCATTGTAGAATAGATGAAGCTTCAGCCAGGAGATAGTTAGCTTAGCCTAGCTCTCCCTCTGAAGCTAGTAGTTAAAACCGAAACTCTTAATTTTAAAACCTCTTTACAAAATAAAATGTGGTCATTGAGCTTAAGCCTTAAGGTGTTGTGTTACTTTTAGTCAGAACAAAATAGATGTAGCTCCATTAAAGGTTCATAGTTTCAGAAACCGGCTCGAGATACACTTTTTGTTATATTCCATGGAATGCTCTTAACATCCCGATAGCAATGAATATCTGAAGTGCTTTGACAAAAAATCCATAAAAAAATGTCATCTGTGGAACCCGTAATACTGTAAAAACTGGATTGCCGCCCTGTCTGTCAGCCTTCCATCTCGTGCACGCACAAATGTATCTCGTGCCCTCATTGGGCGTGCCGTCATTGGGCGTGCATTGCAGCAGTACTTCAATGACTCGCCAGCAACAGGCGGCCACTTTCACCATGGCAGAGTTAGGTTCAACATCGTCTACTGGTCGCAAAAGAAAAAATGTAACGGAGCAAATTAAGAACAAAAAGAAAGTG
>NW_011355289.1:0-1328 GCF_000735185.1 Notothenia coriiceps
ACACACACACACACACACACACACACACACACACACACACACACACACACACACACACACACACACACACACACACACACACACACACACACACACACACACACACACACACACACACACACACACACACACACACACACACACACCGATCCTCTCCTGGGTTAAACTGTAATCTGACAGCAGGTCAGTTAAACTTTTGCAATAATTAGAAATCTATTTTACAAACTGACCGACATACCAACGAGGTGAGTCATTAACAGAGAGTGGGGAGGAGGGAGGATACAAGGGAGGAGAGGAGAGGATACAAGGGAGGAGAGGAGACAAGGAAATAAGAAAAGAGAGGAAACAAGGAGAGGAAACGGGGTAAGAAAGGAGACAATAGTGGAGGAGGAACAAACAAAAAGGACAGATTAGGAAACAAGAGAGGAGACTAGTCCTGGATCTAAAGCTGGATGGAGGAGAGGAAGGAGGAGACAAGGGAGGAAGGGAGGGAGGGAGGAGACGGGGAAAACAGTAAATAAGAGTAAGTAAGGAAAGGAAACAAAAAAGGAGAAGAGGAAACAAAGAAGACTATGGGACTAATGGGGCGAGGAAGGAAAAGACAATAAGAGAGTAGATACAAGGAAACAGGAGATGAAAATAGGAAACAAAATAAGAAAGTAGATAGGAGGAAGCAAGGAGAGGAATCAAGAGAGGAGAAGCGATGAGGAAATAAGAGAAGAGAGGAAGCAATGAGAGGAATCAAGAGAAGAGAATAGATGAGGAAATAAGAAAAGAGAGGAGGCAAGGAGAGGAATCAAGAGAGGACAACAGGAAACAAGGAGAAAAGACATGGTCTAATGAGGGGAGGAAGGGAAAAGGAAACAATGTAGGAGAAGAGGAACCCAGGAAGAAGATAGGAGGAAAGGTGATAGGAAAGGAAACAATAGCTAGGAGCCTGGATCAGATCCTGGATCAGATCCTTCCTCTCTGGGAACACAAAGGGTTAACGAGAGGCAGCTGTTTCTCTCCAGCTGAGAAACAAACCATTAAAGTGACTTTAGCCGCTCTGCGTTTTAATCCACTCTCTGCAGGTCACATAGCAGCAGAGAGCGGCCATATGGGCGGCTGCCGGTTCAATTCCCCAGAGAGGAGGGACAGGGTTTATTTACATTCTTAGTTTTGACTTTCCTAATCACTTCCTTTAGTCTTCAAGGTTTTCACCGTTTCCAAGATCTCCATAAAGTGTGTGTGTGTGTGTGTGTGTGTGTGTGTGTGTGTGTGTGTGTGTGTGTGTGTGTGTGTGTGTGTGTGTGTGTGTGTGTGTGTGTGTGTGTCTGTGTGTGCGC
>NW_011355290.1:0-6386 GCF_000735185.1 Notothenia coriiceps
GAACTTTGAATCAGGGGATAGCAAGTTTGAGTCCTACTGCAGTCAGCATGTCGTTGTGTCCCTGGGCAAGACACTTGACCCCAAATTACTCCTGTGGGATTGCCCACAGCTACATAATGTATGCAAGTCGCTTTGGATAAAAGCTTCTAACAAGTGACATGTAATGTAATGTAATGTAACCGCTAACTAAAGAGCTAATGTTGGGCTATAAAGGAACTACAGCACGGTCACATGACTTCACGTCACCTCCGCTAAGCTAAAGGAGGCTAATGTTGGGCTATAAAGGAACTACAGCACGGTCACATGACTTCACGTCACCACCACTAAGCTAAAGGAGGCTAATGTTGGGCTATAAAGGAACTACAGCACGGTCACATGACTTCACGTCACCACCGCTAAGCTAAAGGAGGCTAATGTTGGGCTATAAAGGAACTACAGCACGGTCACAATGTGGGCTATAAAGGAACTACAGCACGGTCACATGACTTCACTCACCACCGCTAAGCTAAAGGAGGCTAATGTTGGGCTATAAAGGAACTACAGCACGGTCACATGACTTCATGTCACCTCCGCTAAGCTAAAGGAGGCTAATGTTGGGCTATAAAGGAACTACAGCACGGTCACATGACTTCACGTCACCACCGCTAAGCTAAAGGGGCTAATGGGCGGTCACATGACTTCACACCACCAGCTAGGCGGCTAATGTTGGGCGTGATGACGTTTAGTTGTCTCATTCCCCCTTGAAAACAACTCTAAGATCGCTGTCTATGTTTCCTGCCTTGCCTCTCTAACCTCAAGACAGTTACCTCTCTATTAACACAGCAAAGAGTCAAGAAAATTACTTATGAGGCGATGTTTGGAGTTAATCCAAACATGTGTGATAACCTGCGACCTGAAGGGAGTAATCTATGTAGAGCTCCTGGATTTTTAGCATACTTGTTATTTCCCTTACTGACTCCATCGCTCTCCCGTCTCCCATTAGACATGGAATCGCTGACACTGGGGATCTTGAAGCGTGATAGATAAGGTTTTCTCAGAACACACTGCAGCTATATCAGAACGGCTGATGTCTCTGGTTAAAATAGGTCAAAATATATTAAGTCAAACGGTGGTATGATAATGAAGCATATGCAATGTGATGAGCTCTGTTCTTCCTACAGCCTTGAAGTATCACAAGTGTTTGCATAATTTACACGAGGTGCCCAGTGGCAATGAAACTTGTTACAGCTAAAGAGCCTTCCTTTGCACACAGACAGACAGTCACAAAGAAGCAACGATTATTATGTAAAAAAAAGTTTAATAATTGGGCGCAGCTGCATTTTCCTATTTTTGAAGTTTTTGATGTCCTAGTTTGGCTGCTGTCTGTTCAAAACAACATAAAAATAGTCGATTCAGCTTGATGCAGAATCAAAAAGGACTTCACTCAATAATGTAGTACACTAGTTTCTTGTTTGTCTGCATTTCTTGGCTCTTTACGAAGGATATGAAGCCAGGTACCACTGTGGGACTTCCATAGAAAACCCAACAGCATCGGTTGATCAGCAAAGAAACATGTTTTTACTTTCAAGTCACAAATCCCTCGAGTGGCAGTGGACATTATGAATCTGGAGCAACATATTAAATAGTTTCTCTTTGTTATAGAGCAACAAAGTCAGGAGAAGCATGTCATGTTTTCCAGTTTGGTGTGTTTGCTACGAGGATAATTGTCCTGATGTATGAATATGGTGGAAAGGGCAAAGAAAGAACCGAATAAATGTGGGAATTGAGCCAAATCACAGTGCAGATACACCATTTTTGTATACGTATCGTTATGGTTTGTGCTTTCTGAGTGCAGTAATGGTTTGATTATGATTTCTGTGTGAATGTAGCTGCTATTTCAGATCTCCTTTGATACATCTTGGTTGTTAAGTTGTTTCAAGACACCGGAGACATGCACTTGGGTCCCTCTGCTACAGCCATTTTCCTATTTTCAATTTAAACTTGTATGTAGTACGTCTACATTGGTTTTCCTTTCTGATTTGGACCCATTTACCAACAAGAGGCTACTAAAGTAAAGTAAACTAAAACTAAACTTCATCATCGAACATTAGCTGCCTTTAGCTTAGCAGTGGTGACGTGAAGTCAACCTGGACCACCGTTTTGTTCCAGGTTTGCAGACATTTACATGTATTTGGTGTAAAAGCATAATTCCTGTTTAAGTGTACATGGGATCGAGGAAGTTCTTTGACCACTACTGGTTTATTTGCTCAAAGATTTTGGTTACAAGCCTAAAATAAGGTCTTCAAGCCTGAAGAAATTTAGTTCGACGGCATCAAATATGTCAGTAAATACAAAACTAAGATTTTCATCGACATAACTACACTGTAGCTATTGAGGCTGTACCTGAATATCCGAATATTCGTTCGTTGGAGTACTATTCGGGTTTTAATTTCGTTATTTATTTTTTTTCGTTTTTTTGCACTGGGCTCCCAAATTGAATTTATTGAAAACTCCAATATCAACGTAAGAGCTTGTGCCTTTCGGGGGTGCTAACACTTACCATAAACGTTATGTTTACTTTCTCCGTCTTTATATGTAGAATTACTTTTCTCCGTAATCTCTGTCACGTTGTTTCCATAGCAACAACAACTTCCTGTCAACAGCGCTAACTCTCCTTCAAAATAAAAGCATGTTCATACAAAATAGGAAGCCAAGCCAAATTACACTTAAGACATACAACTGCAACGAAAGTAACAAACACAATGCGATATCCTTTTCGATTTCAAAAAACACAAATTGGGTTTGATACATTAACAAATAACTATAAACAAGCTGCGATTACTACCGAATATCCGGAACCCGAAAAAGGGTATTCGGGACAGCCCTAGTAGCTATGTACGTGTGACAAATAAAAGCCTTGAACCCCAAAGAGCATAATATGGCCTTGTTAAGCAATATATACAATAACCGGCTCTATTTTTAGAGACAGATTGTTAATAATGGTACAGAATATAATTTCAAATCTGTTACAGGGCGCAGACGTTGGACTTCTACACAAACCACCTTCCAATCTAACACCTTATCTTTTGAAATCCTTACTTTTTACCCTTTTCATCAGAACACTACTTTGTGTAATGGCACCGAACCTTAGCATTGACAACTTTTGCATTATATATAACCTATACATGTTTCTTTATGCTTCACCAATGTCCCGAAAAAAGACAAGAGGTGTCACAGAGCAGATGTTGTTGTTGGGCTTAATGGTGAAATGGTCTACCAACCTAAAAGTGTGTTCAGACAGAACGAGAGACCAATTTTGGAGATGGTGCAATTGCAAAGTCAATGGGGCAATTGTTGCATCATATTTCCCTCATTTCCTGTCTCCCTTTTACATGTCTAATATTGAACACAAAATGTATCTTAAAGAAGAACAAGAAGACAGGCTTTAAAAAACGTCCCTCACGTAAAACAAGCTCTGACCTTTCTGTGGAAATCTTCAAATACCAGACTAGAAAAAATACATAATTCGTTGTCGTAGTTAATCACGTTCTGTAACATATTAAAATACCCACGAAAGACTTGATTCAATTCCCCTGTCTCAGATCATCTCCATCAATCAAAGCCCAGTGCAACGTAACAATGTTGAAAGGGTGTGTCAATCACAGCTGAGGTGTTAAAACATTTTTTTTTTTAAACATAATTGCTTCATTATGCATCCATATAGCAGCGTGCAGTAAAGAAGCTGATTACATCCAAACTAGGATGCCAAGGGATTCAATAAAACCAGCTAAACTCATTGTAAGGCTGATAGTGTGTTGTCGGATTAAGAATTAGAAAAAGCAACAAGGAAAAGTAAATGTGGGCAATTTTTCCAGCATTTGTTTCCAAATCATGTGTGAAACAACCCAACAAAGAGTGTGTTTATTGACAGTTTCCCAGATGGCTTTTCTTCCATTTAAGCCAGACGTGCTTCAATGGGCCTCAAATAAGAACTTTTAAAGTCCTCATCAAACACAAACATGCTCTTGCTTCAAAGGGATTTGAACACATTTGTCCAACACACAGTATATAATACAGTATAATGACATGGGCGACTACACACGCTCTGGACCTGGCAGATAAAGAAAGCCTCTCTCTGAACTGCATGGTCCGATGGTTTGACTAGACATTTTCTCAACTCAGCACGGACCCTGGCCTCAGTTATGGAGTCCTGCTGACCAGCTGATATGAGAATAGAGAAATGAGTGTCCTGATGTTAGAAAAGCAAAGCAGGAGAGACAACGACAACAGTCCTGAGTCGCCTGCCTGACGATTGAATAGGGAATGACAAGAGGTTTTGTAATTTCTTCCTAGGTAATTGAAATAGGTGATCGAAAAGACAGAAAAATACATTTGTAAACAACACATTTTATCAAAGATGAGAGCAACCCATCCAGGTACTTTCCCTCTACGTCACATGTGTCAAACTCAAGGCCCGGGGGCCAAATCAGGCCCTTGGTGGATTTAATTTCGGCCCGCAGGATAATTTCTAATTCCTATTAGATCTGGCCCTCCGGTATATTGCACCTTCACTCCATCCTGAGGGTCTCCTCAGCTCAGAGCCTGAGCCCAAACATGATGACCTTGCACCCAAGATGAGATGCCAAGTATCTGACTAGCATCACAGACAGCACCTGGCAGATGAGCCATAAGAAATGAATAACTGATTATTTAATGTTTAATGTTGTTTTTATAGGCAATCATTTAAGTTAGGTTTAATATGTGCAATAAGTTCATTTCAATAAGTTCTGCAATAAACATTGAACCAGTCCGGCCCTCCACTAGCACCCATTTTTAAATGTTGGCCCACTGTGTATTTGAGTTTGAATGGCAGCACCCTTTTGATTGGTGGTAAATAAGATTCAGAGGTCTTTACAAATCACATTAACAAAAATTGAGAAGAACATGCATGTTTAAATCTACAAGGACCTTTACAACAAGATAACTACCTTCTGCTATGGCACAAAACCTGAAGACGATAATTAAATAATGCTTAAATCTATATGTTCTTGTCCTGTATCTCTAGTAGAACTTCATTTTCTTCACCTGTGCAGTTAAAGCAATGATTAAAAGGTAGCAAAGTTAAGCTTCTAAAAAAAAATTCTGTTGGTTTAAGTCGAGGTGTCAAGTTAAACGGTTGAGTCTCTCTTCCCTGGTAACCATGACTAACCATCCCAGTCCTTCACTGCTGTGAGACCTCCATTCAGCAGACATGGTAAACAGTAAAGATGTCATGTGTTTGCCGTGCTCTGGTCATTGTACTGCTGTCCGTTTGGATAAGTATCTCCGGTAAAGTGTGGACAGGAAACTCAGACCTGGTGATATATACTGTATAACAAGATGCAACACTTCCCTCGATCACTATTTGTTGTTATGGTGATGCTCGTGGGCTACAGAGGGATAATAAGGTGAGAAAATAGCATTGTGTTTCAAATCGAGTGCGAGGCGACACTCTGCGAGTACGGGCAATCTTCACGGGTATTATCTGAGGAAAACAAGGGAGAGTTTGAATAGATTTACTGGCCTTCAGTATTCATGCTTCTCAAGAACCACTGATCCACAAAACTTTACACACACACACACTTCATTGGTTCCTCAGCAATACACTCACCAAGTGTGAAGTCTGACACACTCGGATAAGTGGAACTCACCGTTTCGTTAATTTGTTCAATTTTCTCCCCAGCATCCACCATTTCTATCTCTTTCTCCATCTGTCCTTCCAAGAAATAGCACTCTTGCTTCCTAAAAAACACTTAAACCTGAAATAGCTTTGCCTCTTATCATCTGTCCTCTCCTAAATTGGTAGACTCTTCCTGATAATTGTTTGCAAAGTCGAGTGCTCTCGAGACCAGATCCGGATTAGTTTTCAACAAGTAAAGTCAAATGGTCAGAGCCATAACTTTCCCCCCTGGGTCGAGTGTCCCAGTAGAGTAGCTTTGTTGATGTCAGAGTATTTTAGATTGAGGTTCCTTTAACAGTTTGGTGTGTCTGTTCTGAGCTACTGGTGCAACATGACTCTATGAAGACATCCTGCTCCATATGTAGAGATATATCAGCTCATTAGCCGACAGAAAACACAAAATTGTCGATTTCATGTGGTTTTACACGAGTGAAAAATACATGACATGTTTGCTACTAGTACAGATGTAGCACTTCATTGCAGACGCCTACCTGTGCGGGTCCGTGATCTGACTTCACGTCATTACCGCTAAGCTAAAGGAGGCTAATGTTGGGCTATAAAGGAACTACAGCACGGTCACATGACTTCACGTCACCACCGCTAAGCTAAAGGAGGCTAATGTTGGGCTATAAAGGAACTACAGCACTGGGCTATAAAGGAACTACAGCACGGTCACATGACTTCACGT
>NW_011355290.1:6415-7130 GCF_000735185.1 Notothenia coriiceps
GGGGGGGGGGGTGCTAGTGGATCGCCGGAGCTGTTAGATTAACATTAACATTAACATGCTTATATGGTAGTTCTAAGTGCACTGCCTTGCGGCCTGTAGCACCATCCTTGATGGAGCATATGTGTGGGCAGGAAAGGAGCGAGCAGAGAGTAGAGTAGTTGTCGATTTTTGTTCTGTTTTCTGTGACTATCTGCCTCACCCTCTCAGACTTTCAGTTGCGCGCGCTACTAAAGAGACGTGTTACCATGGAAACCAAACAATGGTGTAGCTGTATTAAAGTCCGAGTGGAAACAGTCATGTGTAAATCTGATTTTGTCAGAAATCAGGAGAAATGCGGGAGAAATATGACCCCGGGAGGAAACCGGGAGAGGGCAATGAAATCGGGAGTCTCCCGCGAAAATCGGGAGGGTTGACAAGTATGGGTGGGCCCCTGCTGAAAAGGAAAACCCCCCCCCGCAGGACTTGATACGCCCCCTTGATAAATAAATGTAATTTTAATAAAACCAGCTGCAGAGGATCATGGATCCATCAGGGGGAGCCGTGAAAAGCTGCCACACTGGAACCCATGTGAAATAAACAGCTGATAGATCTACAGGTGTCTGATATAGCGGATATTTGTTAAGATCCATATGTAACGGATAGGATCATATTCTGTGCTAAATAAGAGACATGTAATCATTTACAAAACATCACCATGTTTTTATTTAACAAAATA
>NW_011355292.1:0-2027 GCF_000735185.1 Notothenia coriiceps
TGTGCCTTGGTCAGTCGTCAGTGTGTGTGTGTGTTGTGTGTGTGTGTGTGTGTGTGTGTGTATGTGTGTGTGTGGCTTCGCCATATATACAGTCTGGGCTTCGCTCATTTATTTGTTTATTATAAATAAACGATTGTTATATCGTCAAACCTCGTCTCGACTCTCCGGTTTATGTTAGAGCCCCAGAGCCGGGCCGTAACAATATGTATATGTAAATATGTTCATTTAATTAATTTCTTATTTTAAAAATGAGTTAGCTGTGTATCATTTGAAGTTGCTGTTAAAGTAATACATTTCTTATTAAGATTAATAAAGGTCCATCTTATCTTATCTGAAAATCCCTGAGTTCCCTCCAGAGTTTCTCTCACACACTCTTCCCCTGCCTGAAACGCCTCCATTAGACTCCTATGTTCCCCTCTGTAACATAGTGACATCACAATGTGATCACAGTGTTATTGTTCTATGGTTCAGTTATATAGCTTTCTGTTGTTTACACCTTGGTTTTAATTGTGTTCCTAATTTATTATTGTCATTTTCTGTCATACTCTGTCAAAGCACTTTGGGCTGCTATATAAATAAAGTGTATTATTATTATATTATTTAAGTGCAATGTAATTCTACCTCATGTTTCTGTACGGCCTCTCCTCTCCTCTCTTTTCCTGCAGCAGGTTGTATTTCTGCACCTTTCAGCATCCCTCTGCTGTCAGAGCTTCCCCACCGGAGCAGAGGAAAGTCATCGCAGCAATAAATCTACCACACACACTCTCTCCACACACACTCTCTCCACACACACTCTCTTTGTTATGCATTTCTCTGCCCCAGGGATGAGCCCAGTGTACGGGGAGGTAAGCCCGACGTCATCTCACATACGAAGACTTACTGCTCTTCTAAAAACAGCTTTCGGCCGAGCAGTTCAGGATCTAATTCTGGTCATGAGTATCAGGGCTTTAAAAAGTGATACGCTGTGAAATACGGTTCTCCAGAGTGCATCTGTGCAGCGAGTAGTCCTGGATTAAAAGAAGTCATTTAACATCGGGGTCAGAACATATTCTTTGGTGATAAGTATGCATGCACTTGCTTCAGTGGATATACAGTTGTAAAAGGTCATTTGATTACATGTGAAGGTTAAGTGTGTGTGTTGTGAGGTGACATACATTCAATGTTCTTTCAAAAATGTGCAGTTTAATTATCCAGGTTAATGTTTTAACTACATGTGAAAATATAGAAAATGAAACTTAGAAAATGACAAATAGCAAAGATAGAAACCCATACGAGAGGATTACTATTCTAAATATTAATAAACCATAACCAAAAACAGGTTTATTTGAATGACTATTTAGCAAAAATGGGCAGGATCTTAAATCTTTTTTATCGGCCATAGCGTTAGATTGCTGTTTTCTACATTACACCGATATTACAAAGTTAGACCGCACTGATATTACACATAAAAACACCCCTTTTCGACAATTATTACAAACATATCACTCCATTATTATGCCGTTATTAAACCCTTATTATATCAATGTCATACCCATGTTATTTATTCACTGTTTTAACACCCATGTTATTTCCCCCATATTACAACACCCATATTAGACATTGATACACCCCTCTTACACCATTATTACATCCATATTCCACCAATATTTCTCCATTATTACACCCATGTAACACCAATATTACACGTTTATTAAACTGTTAGTACACCCATGTTACACCATTACTACGCCTGTAATACACCCTTATTATATCCATGTTGTAATGTTTTAACACCCATGTAAGACTGTTATTGGACCCATATTTCACTGAGGTAACATTAATAATACACCCATATGAAACATTGATATTACATCTGTATTACACTAATATTTACCCATTATAACACCCAATAGACACCATCATTACATGTATATTACACAGCTCTTAGGCCCATTATTACACCCATGTAAAATCAATATTGCATGTCTATTACACTGTTATTAGACCCGTATTACACTCATTGAACACCAATATTGCAACAATATTAC
>NW_011355293.1:0-3544 GCF_000735185.1 Notothenia coriiceps
GATTATCTACTAAATAGTGAATTCAGCATCAACTTCACCAAGATGAAGTTCATATCTTTCTAAGATACGTGTTACTTTATGTCCCTACTAGAATCCGAGCTCAAATGACTCAAACCAACAAAATGTCCAAGCAAAGAATCATGTGCACCATGAGGCTGGGTTATCAGGGTCACTTACAAATCAAATAAAATACCCCATTATAACAATGGACTTTATCTTTATGTATTTATTATATATTACCCCCTCAGGCTGATTTTGGAAAAGGACATTAACCGTTGTTTGGTGTTTTTCCCTTATTTATCTAAAACAAATGACATGATAAATTACTTGTGTTTATGTGTGTAAGACTTGTGTTTCTGCCCCTGCCATTGCTGCACAAGGTTGCAACATTGTAGATAAATTCAACCACTGACACCTGTCTGCTCTCACATTCTTCTATTCTGCAAATTTGGGGCTGGACACAATAATAAAGCTTCGCCAGTTTGTTTGTTTTATTGCACAGTCAAGACATAACAATAACGGCATCACGCCGCTAAAGTAGCTTTTGCGAACATCGCTCAAAACATTTGGAGTTGGGAACTGCTTTCTGTAGAAGCTGCTGCATCCCGTCCTCAGAGTAAATTGCCAGAAGCGCCGACACTTCCTCATCATTCCACCGCTCCGGTGTTGTAGTACGTGTGGTCATAACTGCTTTAAAGTACAAGAAAACTACTCGCTCAGGTGTGGATGTGGTTTTGTAGCGAGGAAAAAAATGGCTGCCTAACAAAAAAAATTCAGAGTCTAACGGGGCGTGGTTTGCAATTCGCCCAGCCAATAGAAATAGAATATAAATTGGCACTCTTTTATCACCAGGTTCGTACAACCTCTCTAGCAGGGACTGAAAATGGCCAAAAGAGTTCCCGGCACTGAGTAGTCCCGGCGGTGTGAACGCGACATTATTGATATTAACGGAACTAAAGAACCAAAGTACCAGAGAAAGTCCTGCTTGATAGGAGAGTCGAAAGAAGCAGAACATAACATATGTATATTCTTTGATTTGTAGATATTGACAATGTTTTTGTATTTGCTACACTTACACGTATTTTAAGTATGCACCATTCTTTCTCCTCGTGCTGTCTTGAAGGACCATCACCAACTGAGGATTAAGATCCTTGGAGACTGTTACTATTGCATCTGTGGTCTTCCTGATTTCAGAGAGGACCACGCTGCCTGCTCCATAAATATGGGCCTCGCCATGGTGGATGCAATATCGTAAGTAGTGATTTCATTGGCAAAAAATGGAAAAGAAGGGGTAGTATTAATGTAGAGTTTGTATTATGGTGGTTTTATTTGTACATATTGTGTATATATGTTTTTTTTGTTTTGTTTCTTTCAGTTAACTGTCA
The DNA here is from genome assembly GCF_000735185.1 of Notothenia coriiceps. Lineage (NCBI taxonomy): Eukaryota > Metazoa > Chordata > Actinopteri > Perciformes > Nototheniidae > Notothenia > Notothenia coriiceps. The sequence continues at coordinate 1,386 of NW_011355293.1, forward strand.
AGTGGGAACTAAGTATTTTTTTGTAAGTTTTTGTGTTTCTCTTATTTTCCTACGATACTGTTATGATTGGCTGTGAATAAGAAAATATGAAGGACAGACCATCTATTTCTATTTATTATTTTTCTTTTGAGAAAGGGGCAGGTAATATAAGATAATGTTCTTCTCCCTGCTCCCTTTTCGGGTATGCTGTGTGTTCATAGAAACATGTTTTGTAAATAATTGTTATAGCCTACATTAAGTTGTGCATACCATGAACGGAACAAATAAAAATGAAATGAAATATATGACAAAAGGCAATCTCAATAATTAAAGATATAAATGAGTAAAGGAAGAAATTAGATGAGGGATATTTTGCCACTCAACACTTAAAATAGTCCCCAAAGTAGGAGAGAAAAGAGAAAAAGAAACAATGCCAATTAATCTTAGACTTCTATCAATAATATGGGATAAAACATGAAAAATAGACATGAAAGAGAATACAGACGAAGAAGAGTGGGCTATTCGTGACATAATGACTTCAAAGATAACTACAGAGATCTCCCACGTTCCCCTCCTTTCTTAGGTACGTACGAGAGAAGACTAAAACTGAAGTGGACATGCGTGTGGGCGTCCACACAGGCACCGTGCTGGGGGGGGTGCTGGGGCAGAAAAAGTGGCAGTTTGACGTTTGGTCCACAGACGTAACTGTAGCCAATAAGATGGAATCTGGGGGGATACCTGGGTAAGAGAGCAATGCTTTATTTCACTGTCAGCGGGAGTGACTAAATTCTTCTTTGTGGTTTATTTCAAGAGTTTTGTGTGCTCCACAGGAGAGTGCACATTTCCCAGACAACCAAGGACTGTCTGCTAGGAGGTTTTGACCTGGAGCCGGGGGAGGGCGGGGAGAGGTGCGAGTACCTGATGGAGAAAGGCATCGACACTTACCTGGTGCTGGTGCCTAAACAGGCGGCCAATGGGCTCAATGCAAATGTGAGTCAGCGAACTGTCTTTCAGGGCATTGTCATTGTTTGTTTGATCATGACCTATGTTTAGCTTGTATCAAAAACAAAGTATAAGTATCTTTTTTAGAAATACCCATTTTCTATGCACACATAATAGCATTAACAGATATGTTTCTGCTTCTCCCCCTCAGAAACCTGGGATGTTGTCCAACACAAATTCAAACCAGTTAATCAACACTACAGTAACCAATGGGAATGCCACCTCACCCCAATTAACGGCCGCTGACTGTAAACAGGAGGTGAACTATGATAAATGTTTTTATTCATTATATATAAACCAGCATCCTCATATGAGTACAGATGGCCAAAGAGTCTACTTCAGAATCAGAATCAGTTTTAATTACCAAGTAGGTTAACACATATGACACATTTTCTTTGGTATATGCGGTGCATACAAAGACACACAAAGAAGAATACGTAAAAAAAATGAAAATCTATTTAAAAAAAACTATTTTAAGACTATTATAACAAATTAACAATATTTACATATGACAAATACTATATACTGTATTTAAAGTGGAGAGCTGTGCTGATTTGAAAGAGGTATTATAACTTGCTAATAACTACTTGATTGTAAGCACTTTGAGCACCAGGAAAAGCGCTATATAAATGTAATGTATTATTATTATTATTATTATTATAACCCATACATACAAATGCACACGTTATCCTAAATAGCATTAAATGCACAATACAAAATTGGTAATCTAACCCATGTCAATCAATCAATCAATCAATCAATCAATCAATGTGTATTTATATAGCCCAATATCACAAATGTTACATTTGTCTCAGTGGACTTCACAGTTTGTACAGAATATCAGTATGACAATACGACACCCTCTGTCCTTAGACCCTCACATCGTACAAGGAAAAACTTCCGGAGAAAACCCACAGTTGGGAAAAAAAAAAATGGGAGAAACCTCAGGGAGAGCAACAGAGGAGGGATCCCTCTCCCAGGACGGACAGACGTGCAATAGATGCCGTGTGTAAATTGAAAAGATAATACATTTGCAACATAGGTAGTCCAAATGTTTGGAAATGCATGTGTGTATAATAGGAAGATGAATCCACGAGGATATCCATCCAGGACTTATGATCCAGGACCACAGCCACGACTCAAGATCCAGGACTCGCAATCCATGACACAGGACCGCA
>NW_011355294.1:0-2789 GCF_000735185.1 Notothenia coriiceps
GTCTTTAAATACATTTTATCTTTTGAATTGTTTGTCTAAAGTCAAGGATCTAGAACTGGTTCTTAGTTTTAATACAGTACAATCACATGTACCTTAGCTTGACTTAAATGTATTTACCGTATAGTTAAGTGATATCAAAATATAAAAAACTAATGTCATGCAAACATATTAATATTTGCTTGATTCCAGTGTTGAATTTAGCACAATTGCATACAAACGTTAAGGGATTTTAAGATTCTGAAGAATTATGCTAAAAACTCAATAACTTAGATTATTATTTATAGTTTTGCTGAATAGTTTCATGTCCGCTTACCTTAGAAACGTAAAATGCGACGGCAGTGTGCAGATGGGGAGCATGTTAGCTTAGCTTGGTAGCTTCAGCTAGCTCTGGAACTTCCAGCTCGGTGGCAGGAGGTCCCGCCTCGGCTCCGCCTCTTTGCCCTTATTTGGTATTTGGAGCAGGCGGGAGTTGAACCCTAACGTCACTGTCGAGCCGTTAGTGGCCGACTCCGCCTACTAAGGGCTTCTCGACAACTCTGCAGAATCCTATGGGTGACGTCACGGACCCTACGTCCATTTATATATACAGTCTATGGTTCCATCCCTTCTTTCCATTCTTGCCCCACTGCCGAGTCACTTATTCTCGAAGTTTGTTTTATTTGACGACCTAACGAGGCTAATTAAATATTACTTTGGAGGAGCTTCTATCTTAGGCTGCCATTCAGGGTGATGACGTCACCAGAATCCGGCTAATTTCTAAAGTAATATTGTAGGTGTTGTATATATTTTGTCTTTTTGTTTGTTGTTTGCCTTGTCTATTTTTTTATTGTGTCTATTATGAGAACGTGTATACTTATATCATTTAATTTTTTTTTTCCTTTCATGCTTGGGTGGGGCGGGGGGTTTTAGTTGATCTGCTTTTTGGCAGTCTGGTTGAAGTGTGCACTGTTGCATCTACAGTATGTATTTGACTGCTCAATTACATTCTGTATGATTTTCCTTTATAATGAAAACTTTCAAAAAATGAAGAAAACCAAGTACATCAACAAACATCATCTTTTGAAAAACAAAACGTAGCAAAAGCAAAAACATAGAACCAAATAAACTTGACAATGGGAAATAACTAAAAGGTTCTTGGCTTCAAACGCTGGCTCTCTTGACTCGACAAGGAACAGCCTTTATTATTTTATTCTGTGGCATGAAGCGAGTGGATGGCCGACCTTCCTGTGTGTTCCTACCTGTCCCCTCTGACAGTCGCTCATCATGCTCGTCCTCCACAGTGACGCTGCGTCCTGTTGGTCTGTCCTCCAGCAGTATGTTGTCTCTTGGACTTGTCCTCCAGCATCAGTCAGGCAGTGCACCTTCATTTATTCAGGGGGAGACCAAAATGCCATTTCTTACCATCCCAACGATTCAAATGTATAAAAAATATAAACATATATCTATACATACATGCACAAAACAAAAAGAAAAAGAAAGGCACATTAATAAAAATACAAAATAGCAGTCTAGATTAAACAGATGAGTATGTGACAATGAATGAATATATGAAAACAGTACAAATAGACGGACACCTGAGGTGGGGCCTGGGGGGTTTTCTGTTAGAACATTTAAAAATGTATACGAGTCCTGCTTTTTTTGTAAAGTTTCCAGCTTCCTTACAAAAATTACTGGATCTTTTATTTTACACCTTTATTGTCCCCTTCAGAGAAGGTCTCTGTTCTGATTGAGCCTGTAAATACTGCCTGTGAACTGTTGGTCCAAAGAAGAGAACCCCCCTGATGCCAGAGTAGTGCTGCTCTTCTCCTCAGGCCTAGCACTAATTCACTAAACCCTGGGGATAGTTTAGTTCCCTCTCACAGCAATTAGCAAATTACTTACTGTAAACCCTGCGAGTCTTCATCCTTTCAGAGAGCCCCATGGTCAAATGTTTGCATATGATGAACACATTTATGGGAACGCTTTTAGCCTTGAGACAAATTCAACTTTGTTCTTAATGTATGATAAAAATGCAGAAAACTGCAGTATATTGAGCTCTCTGTTAGCCAGTGTTACAACTGACAATATCAGCTGGTCTGTGGCCCTTTAGTGCATAATCCAGGGTGAGTGGTGTGATTCACACTATCTCTCTGTATTTAAAAAGATTGTTGATAACATAACACCAAACATGCTCAATAATGCATACATATTCTGCATTAAAGGCCAATATGGACTCTTTTACCTATTTAGGAATATTTTCACAAAATAATAAAAAGAAATACAATGTTTTCACATCAGAGCCTCCAATAGATCAGCTGTTAATGAAACACACTGGTGTGTACAGTATGTGTGCAGGTAGTCATGATAAACAAACAAATTAATTTCTAATTATTGTAATGTATTATTTATATCTACTTGCTACTGCCTAGTACTAACTTCCGTTGGTAGTAAGCAACTTTATGGCACACCTGATAGCAATTAAGGACAAAGTGATTTTTAGGAAGCAACATGCATTTTGAAAAACCTAAACTCTACAAACCTGAAAATTCACCGAAGCAGTAAAGTACAAATATTTTGTTACTTTACTTTACTCCACTATTTATTTTTCAGACAAGACTTTTACTCCTTACACCTAACACAAATACCTGTACTCTCTACGTCTGACATTTTCAAAATATACCGGTTACTTTAGTGTTAATCTGCAATCAGTGGCTTATAGGGTGACCAGGTCCCAACAAACCAAATGTGGGACAAGAAGTATGTTTGTGTGGGACAATGTGGGACACCCTCTCAACAGCTCCCCCCCCCCC
>NW_011355295.1:0-2695 GCF_000735185.1 Notothenia coriiceps
TTCTCCCCTCCGTCAGGTCGACATGCTGAAGCTGCTTTCTCTCCTGCGTCTCTGCGGTAAGACATATTAACATTTATGATCAGATATCCTCCAGATCACATGAAACATTCTAAAGGCAGGATTTCACTCCATGTGTTGAAAACAGAAAGGTCTTATTTCCGCCTCATTGAAAGTTGAGAGGACTTGAGTTCCTTGCCGTAGTTAGTTCTGTTTCGTCTAAAGGTCTTTGCTGTTTCTCTTTGTTTAGAAGGAGGTTCTCTTTATCTCCTTGTAGCCCACTGTACAGAACCTTTTCAGTTTGCCCACATCATAAACCCGTGAAATAGTGTGAGTGCAGTCGGATTCTCAAAGCACTGCAGTGTCTCCTCCGGAGGATTCCTCCTAACCACTATTCCTTAGCCCCAGACGTTCCTCAGAGGTTAAGGAAAAGACGAGAGGAGGACATTTCATCACTCCCTGATTCTGTCTGTGTGTGTGTTTCCTCAGTGTGTGCGGCGGCCTTGCTGGTGCAGACCCCCCCCTCTGTGAGAGTGACCCCGGGGTCAGAGGTCACCCTGATCTGTGACATCACTGAGATGGGGGGGTCCTGCTCTCAGGTGGTGTGGCTTCGTGTGGGCCAGGTGAGCTGGATGAACTTGAGGAAGAAGTATTCTTCTCAGAACGAGACGGTGTGTCAGCTGCAGATCTCCAGCGCCGCCCTGCAGGATGCCGGCAGGTACTACTGCGTCTTCATCAACGGGCCGATGCTGCTGGGGGGGGCCGGCTCCACCCTCTCCGTCACAGGTGAAGCAAGAGGAGTCCTTCTACAGATTCACAAGCAGGGTCTACAGGCTGGGGTTACTCTGTGGTCAATCAGGCCTGTGTTGCAGACAGGACAGACCTCGAGGGGGACAGACCTATCTGCAGGCCGGAAGTTAATCATCATGCCGAGTAGCTCCAGTGTATGAGAATCTGAAGTCCCAGGCTCCTCCAACCAGGCAACATGAATATATGACATACAACTAAAAATAAACAAATAGTGCAGGAGAATGTTGCAAAACTAATGTGCAGGGGATGCAGGAGGAGTGAACGCTGTGTGCAAGTTAGAGAGAATGAGATGAAATGTGGTTTGTGATATAAACACAGCTTATTGTGCTGAAGATGAAACCCCCATAACAGTGTGTTTCTGTCACTGTGCTGATGAAACATGAACTTCCTGTGCAGACTCGGTGCAGCAGAGTCCGGCCGTGGACCTCCTGCTTCCTGCAGACCAGCACCTCGCGCCCCCCCTCCCGGTGCCGCTGGTGTGTGTTGCGTCGGGGCTGGAGGACCCGGGTCGGGCCAGGCTAGACTGGGAGCTAGACGGGGAGGGCGAGACTCTATGTCCCAGAACCCTCTCTGAAGGAGAGGCAGGGGTCCTCAGCGTCCGGGTGGAGGTTCCTGCAGAGATCTGGGCCGGGGGGGTGGAGGTTTCCTGCATTCTGACGGACGGAGAGCTGGAGATCCGGAAGACCGTCAGCCGGACCAACCGTGAGTACCCTGTTCGTTCAACAAAAGCAGGTTCCTGAAAAATACGTTCTGTAGATTTGCTTATTGGGCCTCAATCAGGCAGGAACAAGAGCAGGAACACGAGCAGGAACAAGAGAACAAGAGCAGGAACAAGAGCAGGAACAAGAGAACAAGAGCAGGAACAAGAGAACAAGAGAACAAGAGCAGGAACAAGAAAACAAGAGCAGGAACAAGAGAACAAGAGCAGGAACAAGAGAACAAGAGCAGGAACAAGAGCAGGAACAAGAGAACAAGAGCAGGAACAAGAGCAGGAACACGAGAACAAGAGCAAGGAACAAGAGCAGGAACAAGAGCAGGAACAAGAGAACAAGAGCAGGAACAAGAGAACAAGAGCAGGAACAAGAGCAGGAACACGAGCAGGAACAAGAGAACAAGAGCAGGAACAAGAGCAGGAACAAGAGAACAAGAAAGAACACAAGAGAACAAGAGCAGGAACAAGAGCAGGAACACGAGAACAAGAGCAGGAACAAGAGCAGGAACAAGAGAACAAGAGCAGGAACAAGAGCAGGAACACGAGCAGGAACAAGAGAACAAGAGCAGGAACAAGAGCAGGAACAAGAGAACAAGAGCAGAAACAAGAGAACAAGAGCAGGAACAAGAGCAGGAACACGAGCAGGAACAAGAGAACAAGAGCAGGAAACAAGAGCAGGAACAAGAGAACAAGAGCAGGAACAAGAGCAGGAACACGAGCAGGAACAAGAGAACAAGAGCAGGAACAAGAGAACAAGAGCAGGAACAAGAAAACAAGAGCAGGAACAAGAGCAGGAACAAGAGAACAAGAGCAGGAACAAGAGCAGGAACAAGAGAACAAGAGCAGGAACAAGAGAACAAGAGCAGGAACAAGAGCAGGAACAAGAGAACAAGAGCAGGAACAAGAGCAGGAACAAGAGAACAAGAGCAGGAACAAGAGCAGGAACACGAGCAGGAACAAGAGAACAAGAGCAGGAACAAGAGCAGGAACAAGAGAACAAGAGCAGGAACAAGAGCAGGAACAAGAGAACAAGAGCAGGAACAAGAGCAGGAACAAGAGAACAAGAGCAGAAACAAGAGAACAAGAGCAGGAACAAGAGCAGGAACACGAGCAGGAACAAGAGAACAAGAGCAGGAACAAGAGAACAAGAGCAGGAACAAGAAAACAAGAGCAGGA
>NW_011355296.1:0-2162 GCF_000735185.1 Notothenia coriiceps
CATGTTGATGTAGAAGAGACATGGAGAAGAGGGGACACATGTTGATGTAGAAGAGACATGAAGAAGAGGGGACACATGTTGATGTAGAAGAGACATGAAGAAGAGGGGACACATGTTGATGTAAAAGAGACATGGAGAAGAGGGGACACATGTTGATGTAGAAGAGACATGGAGAAGAGGGGACACATGTTGATGTAGAAGAGACATGAAGAAGAGGGGACACATGTTGATGTAGAAGAGACATGGAGAAGAGGGGACACATGTTGATGTAGAAGAGACATGAAGAAGAGGGGACACATGTTGATGTAGAAGAGACATGGAGAAGAGGGGACACATGTTGATGTAGAAGAGACATGGAGAAGAGGGGACACATGTTGATGTAGAAGAGACATGAAGAAGAGGGGACACATGTTGATGTAGAAGAGACATGGAGAAGAGGGGACACATGTTGATGTAGAAGAGACATGGAGAAGAGGGGACACATGTTGATGTAGAAGAGACATGAAGAAGAGGGGACACATGTTGATGTAGAAGAGACATGAAGAAGAGGGGACACATGTTGATGTAGAAGGACATAGAGAAGAGGGGACACATGTTGATGTAGAAGAGACATGAACCCACAGTCATTGTTCCGTACAAAAATGCTTCCTGAGATTCAGCCAAAGCACCTATTCAGCTTTCTCTGAGTGGTCATTTCCCAACATAATGCTACTTTTAGTAGAGAAATCCTTCCTCAGACAGTGCTTCCTTTTGCCGAGCTGCTTTGAAGGGATATGTCTTTGTTGAATGTAGACTAGATTGGTTGTAATGACTTTAATTCAAAGGGTTTGGGTTTAACTTGACCTGACATAACACCAGGAACAAAGCTACTACAGCTGCCACGACAAATACATCATCATGATAGGGCCAGCACATACTTTTCTTACGAATACACAACATACGATAAACAAAGACATACATGAGCATAATTGCAGCCAAAACTTTGTTACTGATCTTTGTTACCCAGTTCCCCCCTGGGATAGATAAAGTACTCTGATGGTCCATTGTTTAGCCAGATAATGATTGGCCAGATAATGATTGGCCATTTGCGACCGATACTTACCACAGCAGCATTCTTGTAATTGCGTTTGGCTTGGAGAAACGTCTGCTCTCCATTGGATCACGGCGCAGATTGACTGATTTGTTTTGGCTCAGTTTGGTTGTTCCCTGTGTTTCTGTGGCACAGACAACAGGAATCAGCTGAACTTCAGGTTCCTGTTGCCAGGCCTTAATTCATGTCCTCTTTACAGTCAGTGATTAATCAGATGGCTCACTGAGACCCTAGCCACACGGAGACGGTAACGAACCAAATTCGATATCAAAAAAGTCTTCCGTCCACACGTGACCGCTCGACCCGCTGGAGACGCTGTAGTCCTTATGCCGGGCCTGTAAGTGGCGCTGTACTTCCGCCACAAAATACACAAAAGCAACAAAGAAGACTTCACGAGCATGCATGGTTGCCATGGTTGCCCTTCTGTTTATTCTCCACGGTGGATTTAGCAGCAGAGGTGGGGAGAGGCAGGGCTCTGGCTCTTTTTCTCCCTCCCCGAGGCAAGCGTGTTCTCCTGCTGTAAATCTCCCCGGTAGACAACCAGCAGATGAAAAACACCCACCTCTCCGCCTCTTCCAAGGAACGAGGGGACCGTGGGCCGGTCAACGTATCCGTTAAAGTTTAAATCTTCCGGACAAAATTATAAAAGTGCCGATCAAAGGTCTTCTTTTTTATTTATTGAGCTTTAAAACAAATGAATAACGACTCTATATAATAATATAAGAATAATATACGGCGTCTCTCTTTTCCTCCCCCTCTCCTGACAGCCCGTCAGTATTTTTGTTATCAGGAAATGATCGTATCGTGTCTCTCTATCGTAATCACGGAGCCGTTTGCCCCCCAAAGTGTTGCGTCTGCAGTTCTACCCACCTTGGGACCCGTTATCGTTTCTGCGTTTCCCTGTCGGCCTCGTGTCGCTGAGACTCGAGCACGACTTTGCCAATTCCTTCTGCTAATTGATTGGTCTCGAAGAGGGGACACATGTTGATGTGAAGAGACATGAAGAAGAGGGGACACATGTTGATGTAGAAGAGGCATGGAGAAGAGGGGACACATGTTGATGAGAATGGAG
>NW_011355297.1:0-3416 GCF_000735185.1 Notothenia coriiceps
CAGATAAAGCCAGAAATCTAGGTGTACTGATGGACTCTGACCTGAGTTTCAACAGTCACATTAAAATTACTAAATCAGCCTACTATCACCTAAAGAACATATCTAGGATTAAAAGACTAATGTCCCAGCAGGATTTAGAAAAACTTGTCCATGCTTTTATCTTCAGTAGACTGGACTACTGTAATGGTGTCTTCACAGGTCTCACTAAAAAATCCATTAGAAAGCTGCAGCTGATTCAGAACGCTGCCGCAGCTGATTCAGGACGCTGCCGCAGCTGATTCAGAACACTGCTGCTCGAGTCCTCACTAACACTAAGAAAGTGGATCACATCACTCCTGTTCTGAAGTCTTTACACTGGCTTCCTGTGTGTCAAAGAATAGATTTCAAAATACTGCTGCTGGTTTATAAAGCTTTGAATGGTTTAGGCCCAAAATACATTTCTAACCTAGTGCTAAATTATGAACCATCCAAAACTCTCAGGTCTTCAGGGACTGGTCAGCTTTCTGTCCCCAGAGTCAGAACTAAACATGGAGAAGCTGCGTTCAGTTATTATGCTCCAAGTATCTGGAACAAACTCCCAGAAACCTGCAGGTCCGCTACAACTCTGACTACTTTTAAATCAAGGCTGAAGACTTTTGTTTTTGCCGCTGCTTTTAATTGATATATTCATATCTTAAACTGCACTGTAACTTTTATTATCTTTTCTTTTTATCTTTGCTTTTAAATTAGTGTTTTTAAATGTCATTTTATATCATTGCTTTTAAATGAGTGTTTCTAAATATTATTTTATAATATGTTTCTTAATGCTCTTAATGTCTTTCATTTTTGTAAAGCACTTTGAATTGCCTTGTGTTGAAAGGTGCTATATAAATAAACTTGCCTTGCCTTACCAAGATACAATTCCTATTAGTAATATGGATCAAGTGAGTAGGTATAGGGATTGTATGTATTTTTTATTGTGATATAAATCTAGCTACGCCATAAAAAGTGTTGACTTTTGGTAATATAATTATAAAGGAAAGGGTTTTAGTATGTGTGCCACAGTATATTTGCCCTTTTTTTCTTTCCTTCACTGTTTCTTGTTGACATATTGTTGTTCCCAAATCCTCTAAATAAACATATTTTGTATCCAAATGGCTGAAGCCAAAAAATGAATCATCTATTTCTGAGTGCATTACAGTATACAGGTTTGTTTTTGGTAAAGTGTGCAGTGTAGGAGCGGGTCTAAAGCACGAGGGGGGTTGTGATGATTACCATATTAGGCTTGTACTCCACAGATTCCACTTAGCCTTGTTTTGTTTGAGTAAAAAGGACTAGTGCATAATCATGACTACTCCAGCTAGCCATGCTGCCTCAGCCACATTAAGGTTTATTTGTTGGAAAGACTGTGGGACATTGAGAGATAATTGAGTCTATCAAGGCCTGCTTGGCATATCACTCCTATTGTAAGCATTCCCCCCCCCCCATGCCCGTCTCACGTCTATGAAAAGACAACAACAATAACAAGCGGACAAGCAGGGTGAATTGGAATAGGATGTTTCTAATTAAAAGTAAATGTATTCCGCGCTCGCATACTTATCATCTTATGTAACCACTGCTATCAAGCAATTAAAAGATAACCTTGCATTGGGAGGTCAATATTTCCCCACTTGTTCTCAAATAAAGAGCACACAAATAAACACAAATCATAAAAGTGCATGCCAAAGCCACGTTCCTGTATGTTTTATTCATGGAGCCTAAAGTAAATGTGTAGTTTCAGGGTTGTGTTTCTGTTAACACACTATAGCACGCAAAGCATCTTTGACATCCTGCCACAAATTACTATAATGAGTATTTATATAATGTGTACTGTACCTACAGTCTGTTCTTTTTTAATGGCAATGTTTTTTAAGTTCCCCATGCATACTTTGTTTATAAGGCCCTATTTGAATTTGTATTGCCTCCTATCCAGATAAAATCCTCAGATTAATGTAGACAACACAGGGCTCAACACTAACTTTTAAAAGTGGTTGCCAGGTTGGCAACCAGGCATCAGCTTTTGGTTGCCAAAACTGGAAATACGGTTGCCATTTTTAGTAACCTTATATTTTAAAAAACTAAGATACTATACAGTTATACATCAACTTAATAATGAACATGTGACACAAAAGAATGTTCAAATGCTTTACAATAGTTAATTAACACAATTATTTGAAACTTAAATGGTAGGAAACTTGTCCACCCTCAATTGCTGGTATACAAAAAACCAGTAGTGCAGCTGTTGTTCTGTTCTTAACAGATCACTAGTTACTTGGTCATCTGTTGTCTCCCTTTCAAATGTGGGTTTTCTTGACCTTTGTGCTGACCCCCACCATAGATCCATTGGCCCTTCAGCATTGAAGTCTTGGATTGGCCAGACTAATACATTTCTAATGTTAAATAAATGAAAACCATTCACAGTTAAGATATTAATTATTAATGCTGTAAATTACCTTTAATATCTCTAACTATATTTAAAATACCTTTTTATAGAAGAGATTTTTATGCCAATATTTTTCTATGGTAAAGTTTCGTTTTGCACTTTTATTTTGGTATTAATCAGATCGGGACTCTTATTTTGAAGGAACTTTTACCGGAAGTAAATGGACAATGAAGCAGAATGTTTCACCTCCCAAGACTTCACCCATTCCCTCTTTGCTTTTCGTTCGGGTTTACCTTGCGCTTTAACAGTTGAATCACTTTGAACATTCGTTTGAGAAGTTGACGGGTTGGCTGAACGTTTTTACCCCACGGTCAAACAACTTAATTTACTTCTCCATTTGTTGTAAAACAAACACGACACGGCGCACCGCGCATGGGAGTAAATGAGCAAACGTGCATCGCTTTCAGGCTCCATAATCACACCAATAGAGAACCGCAGTGACGCGTCGTAAAACCCGGAAGTAAACTTCTTCCGGTTCCTTCTTGAAAAACCAATGCAAATTCTCCATAGGATTTTGGAAAATAGCTCGAAATAAGGTCTGTGGTTGACACACATTTAAGAGAGGGATCACGTTTTGTTCAGCCGGATAATCTCCACATGTCAACCCTACTTTTATAAAAAGCGAAATGCTAACGTTATGCTATAAACGAACTACAAGCCAGTACAGCAGCAGGGTCGCACGACTTCAACGTCACGCCAACTTAAGATCGTTTCAACTGACTTGCACTGAAACTGCACTTTGAACACTTTAAATATATTAACATTTTAAACTGTATACCCCGGTTATCTAGGCCCGTTTTGTTTAATGTATGCCATGTTTATCTAGGCCCTTTTTGTTTATGTATACATGTCACACTGTGGGAAACGATATTTCGATATTTCTGGATGTATAACACATGTAGAATGAAGGTGTGCTTACCGGTGTTGTCAGGGCTAGCATGAGGGACAAGGTTTA
>NW_011355298.1:0-6433 GCF_000735185.1 Notothenia coriiceps
TATGTCTGATAACTTCAGGTACACAACCGTATGTGCTTTCACACACTGCTGATCAGCTTCACACACACACACACACACACACACACACACACACACACACACACACACACACACACACACACACACACACACACACACAGACAGCTGCACACACTAAGCACGGCATGGGGTTACCATGGTGATGGTTGAGCTCCACTTCTCACTCCACCTATAGTGCTTTAGCAACAGTAACCATGGTTATACCAATACATCTGCTCCTTTAATGGATGTCACTTCATCGGATCAATTTTCTCAACAAAATTATGATAAGAGAATCCGTTTAAGGAAATGAAATTGACAGCAGAGGTTGAGGTGAGGCCTCGGTTGCTCACAGCCATATTAATTATATGTTAAAGTTGGAGCAGACATGTTTTTTGGTTTGATCCATCAGTATGGACTAAATGGTGATTATACACAGTAATGGTTGTAGGATAATGACGCTATCAGAATTCACATTGTTTCCCTAAAACATTGCTGTCTGCCAGCTGGTATAAACTCCTGGGAAAATATAAACTCAGTTAACGGGATAAAGGAAGTGTGTCTAGCGATTCTCAATCAAAACAGGAAGAATATAGCACTTTGTTTTCCACCTGAGGCCGCTAACCCCTAACGGTATCAGTGCAGTAACTACCTCAAGTAGTGGAAATGGAGCAACTGAGGAAAATAAAATGTGTCCTGACAACGTCATACGCTTATTTGAATATTGTTTAGTCCTAAAAATATGATTTGGCTGCAGGCAAAGGAGCTGTGGACTGTGATTACTCTGAGCGCATTAGGAGTAAAACATAATATAATATATTTGAAGTTAATCTTGGCTTTTTCCTCTAATGGTCTGAAAGTTGCTAAATGTGTCGCTGAATCAATAGGCTCTGAAAAAAACCTGAAAGCAGTCGGGTTCACTTTATGACAGCTTCACCAACAATAATACCACATAGAAACACTAGGGGGCGGAAAGTGACAACGTTTCAATGTATTCCAACCTTAAGCAATGTGTTTAGCTCACACAGTGTTTGAGAATATCCAATCTTTTCCTGTTTGTTTGGTTTGTCAGTGAGTTTGAGTCCTTATGGTCCTCTGTGCTGATGACCTGCAGTGGACGGGTGTCTTCCTGCTCTCTGATTGACAGCAGCGCTGATAGCAACAGTAACTAACAGTGTGCTGGTTTTAACGTGACTGCTTTGTGTCCCACAGAGTTTCCGTGGTCCTGCGTCTCCAGCACAACACGAGTGTATCTCTGACAGTGAGAATAACAATAATATCAAAAAGGTAAGAGAAAAAACACTTTTCCCTAAAAGCACAGTTAGACTGACAATTACTAATTTAAGAAGTGACAACTAGACAATGAACACTATTAATTGCACACAACCTGCTCCCTTCTACAGTAAACAGTAGACAAAGTTAGTGATCAGCTGGTGAACATAGTGAGCTTTTAACTAGTTCCCCATATTCATGATATTCAGATAAAGATCATGTCATTGTAGCAAAGTAGCCAAAAATAAATATAATTTTAAGACACAACTTCAACTTGAGATATTTGGTTGCTTTGGAAACTTTTCCATCTTCATCAGAAAATAAAATCTGTGATTGTCACTCTATTAAAACAGCGGTATTTGGAGGTCAACTAAACTACATTTATTTCTGTTTGCAAAGAATCAACCTACATTGTTTAAGAGACTATTTTAAATATAGTGAATACATGCATTGCATTTGATCATGACTTATGCTATGCGGTAAGCTTCTCACGACGATTACTCCCTATCACGGTGCTGTAAAAAGCAGCAGTGATTCTGAGCAAACTGAATATTAGTGAGTAAATGTAGATGCAGTTGTAATGCGCCACAGTGCCTGCAGGATGCCACCTGTCTGGATGTGGGTGGACAACACTAATGTTGGACTCAACATAATCATTATAATAAAGTTTTACTCCCCCTGTTCTGGATAATTGTTTTATTATGTGTAATAATGATTCAACATATCATCAGCTTTAACTCATTATAGTAAAGCAGCATACAGTAAGTAACCTGCTTATGCTGTCTGCTGTTTGCCACACAGGCCGTGCCAACAACTGCAATAAACACCACTGATTCTCTAGCTGGTGATTCATTTTTGCTTATTGCTTTAAAATGAAACAACCCTCCCGACTGTGCATCTAATTACACTGATCCAGTTTGTAGCATGGTGGGTAGTTAGTTTAAAGGTCCCAGTGGTTTACATTGACCACTGTGGGAATCAGGGACCAGACTTCAGGAACACAAATCTGGATTCAAATAAGAAAAAGAAAATATATTGGAAAAAGTATTTTATGATATATTTTGTATTATGTTAGTTTTTGCATTGAACACTCTATGAATACTTTAAAGGTCACCTATTATGCAAAACACACTTTTTCATGTTTAGGTCTGCGTAAAGAGATTCTGAAAATTTCAGGAAAAAAAGATTCTCTCTCTTTTTGTCCTGGTCCATTTCTTTAAAAACCTGTCTGAAAATGAGCTGAATATCCTCCATGAGCACCATTGTGTTCTTTTTAACCTAATATCTCGCATAAATATCTGGGCGTTGGGAGTGGCTCCTTATTTTCATCTAAAGTAACAGACAGAGAATCAGCACTTTTGAAACAGGGCTGAAACAGAGGGGATCATGGGATGCTGCAATGCATGATCTGTTTGGTATTTCGAGCCAAACACTTCAGAAACATGTTTTGTATCTGAGACCTATCATATATTGATGAAAAACAGTATAACAGAGGACCTTTTAAAAACACCTCCGGACATCAGGTGACATGTTCTTTTTTTCACTTCCCTTTCTCTCTGTCTCACTTCCAGGAGGAGGAGCCTCTCTCCGTGTCAGCCCAGCATCGGCAGCAGCAGCAGCAGGAGTATGTCACCCCCTCATGGTCCCTCTCCCCCTCCTCCTCCCCCATCTCCCACTCTGACGGCAGTGACTCAGACTCTGCAGAAGAAGACAACGCCAGCCCCCGCGGCCGGGCACAACAGCGGCGCAAGAAGCGGTGCAACACCCCTTCAAAGAAAAAGACCCCCCATCGGATACTAGCCGGGCGGTCTTTGCTGGCTTCGCCCAACAGCATTCCTCCTCACAACCGCCCGCTTTCTTCATCCCACCCTCCAGCGCAGTCCTCCCCTCCCTCCTCCTCTTCTGCTAAGCCTGTGTTCAAAGCTCCGGCTCCACATGGCTCTATCACCAAAGGCATCAGCAGCGCAAACGCCCCCAGAGGCGTGTCCATAGACGCCATGCGGCAAACCTGCGAGCACTGCGGACGTCACTTCCGCTCCCTGGGCCGCCACTTGGATAAACACCATGCACACCAACCAGAAGTGTGCTCCGCCCTCGTGGAGCGCTACACACAAATGCCCCGTCTGCATCCACAGAGCACAAACGCTCCCACCGCGCACACACACTCTCCGCAGGACTCAAATTCGCCACAGAGCGAAAGACAGAGTTCAGAACTTCCGCAGATTGGCGCCCAGGACCTCTCCATGCCTCCGCCCACTCTCACAGCAGCTAACCAATCCCCTGCCTCCTTTGGGAGAAACTCCACCTCTCCGGTGCTGACTCCTCCACAAGGACAGAGCGCCGTGCTGGTGTCCGTGCTGAAAAGAAGCCCCCCCCCTGTGGCTGTGACGCAGTCCAGGAGGGGATCAATGGGGATGATGGAGACTGAAAGACAGGGGGAGGAGGGAGAGATAGAGGAGGAGGAAGATGAAGATGTTGTGGAGGTCGTGGAGATAAAGAGGCCCAAGGAGGAGGAGGAAGATCTTGAGGTGGTGTACCCTCAGCACTTCATCAGCAATTTGGCCAAAGAGATGGAGCCACCAAAAGAAGAGGAGGAGGAGGAGGAGGAGGAAGAGGAGGAGAATGGAGTGATGGAGGTGGAAGATGAAAGTGGGACAGACGAGAAGGACAAGGATTTTATGAGGTAACTTTACGACTTTTCCTGCTTTGTGAGCAAATCTGTAGGATGATGTTGTTACATGTTACCTCGTACTTTAAAACAGTGACACAGTTAGACTGTAGGATACTGTAACAAACCATTAAGTTGTTCTAAGTTATTTGAACTAACACTATAAGAATGAATAACTAACCTCATGTTCACCACCTCTCTTCCTCCAGTGGTTCGGGGCGTCACCACATGCTGCCCCTCCTCTCGTCCTTGTCCTCTCTGGTGCTGTACCTCCGGCGGCTGCAGCACTCTGCCTTCCTGTCCCTGTCCCGGCAGCTGCAGTCGGCCGAGGCCTGGCGCCTGCTGTGCCACTCCAGCCTGGCTCTGCTCATCCTGTACAACCGCCGGCGTGAGTGTGAGGTCTCCAAGCTTTCCATCGCAGAATACCACGCTCGCATCACTCCCCAGTGCCCGGTTCCTGTCCCACCGGGGGCCCCTCCTGCTCTCACTCCCTTAGAGGCCTCCCTGTCCCCCTTCGAGCGTCTGGTGCTTCCCCACCTCCCCAGAGTCGGGGTCCAGGGTAAACGAGGAAGAGTCCAGCCCCTCATCCTCCCGCCTCACTGCGAGCCCTGCCTGGAGCTCCTCCTGCAGACGCGGCATGATGTGGGAGTCGACCCCGCAAACCCCTATGTCTTCGCCCGGCCGTACCACTCTCCCGCCACGCCGCTGCGAGGCACCGACCTCCTCCGCAGCCTGGCCCGCTCAAGTGGCACCCGCAACCCCCGAGCCCTGACCCAGACCAGGGTCCGCCGGCAGGTCGCCATCCTGACGCAGCTGCTGCTCCTGGGAGAAGGAGAGGAGCCCGGGCAGCCTGGAGGCAGCGCTGTGGAGAGGCTGGAGCACTTCCTGGAGAGGGAGTACCATGTGACACAGAACTGTGCTGGAATTGGACAAGACCCAGGCCTGATGGGCAGAGTGGGCAGAGTGGTGCTCTGCGGAGAGAGAGATGGAGTTCTCTTCAGAGGAATGAGCCTGAACCACATCTGCCTGGAACTGGACGGTGAGTTTTTCTAATTGAATGTGTCTGTTTCTGTTGTCCAAAACACGCTGTCTCTTCCCTTCCTTCATGGTGTCAAACATCCCCCCGGCTGGAAGAGGATTACAAACCTTCTTCCAGTTTTGAAGGATGTTTTTCTGTGTGTTGACAAGCTGTTTTTTAAGGAAGAAGCAGAGCAGTGACAGATGTTTCTTCTACCTTCTCGCCTCCTCTCCAGTAATGTCAGGAAACTCTGCAGACTCGTACTCGGAGGGAGAGTCTGAAGGGGAGCAGACGAAGGAGAAGCCCGAGGCACCCCCCCCTGCCCCTGCCCCTGCCCCTGCTCCTGCTCCCACCCCTACACCTACCCTGCTGTATGTCAGGAAGGGCAAGAACAACGGGCGGGTGGGCCGACCTAAGAAGCTGAAGAACAGTCAGCCAGCCCTTCCATCTACTCCACCTTCCTCAACAGACCACAGCCGGGACTCAGGACAGCCCAAATCAGGTTTGTTAAGGTTTTAATGATAGGTGTAGTTGCCAAATAATGATTTACCAAAACAACGGAATGTAAATAAATATAAAGTGCATGTGAGATTTAAAGGTACACTGCATTTATGTCCGAATAACCCCAAAATAGACTCAATAAAAATTATAATGTTGAAAAAGTGGAAAAGAATAGAATAATATATTTGTGTGTGGAAAAAAGTAATACAAATATAGTTTTTATGACCCACTATACTTTGACTTTTGACTTTTTAAATGACATATTATACTCTAACAATGCTAAGTCATAAATAAAACTATAGCTTATAGTAGTTCAATTAACTTGAAATGGTTAGCTGGTTGATCTAGTTAAACCAAATCTACGAAACATCTGAACTCAAGGTCAAGTGGCCATGGTATGCAAGTCATAAAACACTGTGAGGTGTCTCTGTAAAAAAGACTGATGATAATGTGTATTAGGAAACTATGCAGGAATCTAAAAAGCAGATCTTAAAGTTATATATATATATAAATTAGGGCCGGGACTCGATTAAAAAAATTAATCTAATTAATTAGAGGCTTTGTAATTAATTAATCGAAATTAATCGCATTTTTAATCACATATAAATATTTGACCTGAGAACAGTGAGAAGCAATTTTTTTCACATGGATTTTAGTATACCATTGAATAATGACTGAATACATAAGCTTAAGCAACAAAACATTGTTTATTTTGTTCAAGGTGGTACTTAACCAAGACCAACAGAAAAGTGCAATTTTTGCCATAAAGTGTAGCAATAGCATATTTAGGAATATAGTACATTTCAGAGATTCAGGTAGCCTATAGGTAGGTAGACCTTCTGTAAACTATAACACTTTGTTTTTTAAGTAAAACACAATACTTTCAAGTACATTCAGAACATTGGAAACCCTGACTATTAGAAAACATCTCTCTGTTGCTTCAGAGGCCATAACAG